>NC_043002.1:62548339-62570839 GCF_006345805.1 Octopus sinensis | reverse complement strand
TGTGTGTATGTGTGTGCGTGTGTGTGTTAATCATTTGAACCCTGTTGTGGTTGAGCTTCTCTGCGCGCATATATTTACACAGTACACAATAACTAAATATATATATCACCAGGTGGTGCTATTAAGTTAGATATGTCCTGGGCCTATACTGGCCGAAACCTATCGAAGTTATGTAGTATAACTGTATAATAATATATCATAGTAATATTATATTCTCTGATTTGAAACGACAGTTTTGTAAATACAAACACATGGCTGAAGAATAATGAGATAACCCCTCCAGAATCAAACCCACAAATCGATGCTAACACGGCTCCTTGTGCATCCGATTGGCCCAAATGCTCACCCATCAATTTTAGCCAAATTTAGTTAATATATATACTAAAACTGTTTAATACTACATATAATATTTGTAAACAAACACGTTCATATATATATATATCTTTCCTACGATGGCTATGGCGAAGGTATCATCAATTTCTTTAAGTCTTTCAAATTACCTCAGCTAATCAATAGACCAATTGAATAAACCTATGTATAATGACTACTAGAAACATCTGATAGCCAAATTTACTGTAATAAAGGAATTATATGTAATGATCATTATTTCAACTTGTCTGCTATACATACATACATACATACATAAGTAGACATAGGAATCGCCGTGAGGTAAATAGCTTGCTTACGAACTACATGGTTCCGGGTTCAGTCCCACTGTGTGACACATTGGGCAGGTGTCTCCTACTATAGCCTGGGGCCAACCAAACCCTTGCGAGTGGATTTGGGAGACGGAAATTGAAAGAAGACCGTCATACACACACACACACACACACACACACACACACACACACATATATATATATATATGTGTGTGTGTGTGTGTGTGTGTGTGTGTTTCTGTGTTTGTCATCCCCTAACATCGCTTGACAACCGATGCTGGTTCGTTTACATCTCCGTAACTTAGCAGTGCAGCAAAGGAGATCGCTAGAATAAGTACTGGGCTTATAAAGAATAAGTACTGGGGTCCATTTGTTTGACTAAAGGCGGTGCTCCAGCACGGCCGCAGTCAAATGACTGAAATAAATAAAAAGATGCATTCATACAAACATACATGCATACATACATACACATACATATATACATACATACATACATACATATATACATACAAACAAACATACATACACACATACAAACATACATACATAAACTCACAAAATTACGATAAACAAGTTTTTATTCCAAGTTTCTCCGTACATTCCCCCATCGTCATTGCTTGGATCGTCATAGAACGCTTTGTTGCACTGTTATAGACAAATAATGTGTGTCCACACACACACACACCCACAAACACACAACACACACACACACACACACACACACACACACACACACACACACACGTTTATGTGTGTGTGTGTGTGTGTGCTCGCTCTCTTGCAAAATGAGAAAATATATGCAAAATATATCGTATGATTTAAGATGCTCATTTTTTTTTTACTGCTCAAACAGATTTGTGGCGCAACACAGACTACTCACATTTTGGAGACTTACGTTAAAATTCATCTACGTATAATCGTACTGATGCGTATTGAATGTGATAATTTATCGCTTCTCGGTAAATCAACATCACCACACATACAAACATATGATATCATACACTCTAATATATATATAATATATATATATATATATTTTATATATATACCTATATATATATATATATATATCATGTATGCTACATACAATACATATATATATATATTGTTATTTACAGAAATACGAAATACCTTTCATTCGGAGAAAATACCCATATATAACCTCGTTACATACACATACAACCCCCCCACCAACCTCACATTTCTTCCATCCCAGACAGCTATATGGTAAATCAGAAGAGACTATAAGACCTAAGACAGCACAATAGAATCACCCTGTCTGTCATCCTCAACATTACCAATTCCCCGCCGCCATTCCATCTGCCCATCATCTTCGAGAACTACATCTTTCCACAATACTGTTAATACGGTTTCTTGCAGCCTCCATGAATCTACCAATCTGTTTCCTTATCATTCTTTATTTGGTATCTGCTATAAAGAAAGAGAATTTTTTCCTTCATTTCTTGCCAATTTCTTCCATTCTTTTCCCTTTTCTTTCTCTTGATCTTCATTTTTTATGATAATTTATTTATTTATTTTTTTTTTGCTTTGATCAAAAGTTTTCGTTATATTTAAAAATTTTTATATTTTCTTTTTCTTTGGCGTGTCTCTAGGGGTCGTACTATTCTTTTCGATTCAAACTACACTCACATGCATTCACAGTCATATACACACTGACGCGCACACTTATCACACAATCACACACACTAATGCATACATACATACATACATACATACATACACCAACGCGTGTGTTAATATATGTGTATGAATATTAATCTAGCTATCTGTCTGTCTTTCTGTTCGTCCGTATGTCTATCTATTTATCTATCTATCTATCTATCTATCTGTCAGTCAGTCAGTCTGTCTATCTATCTATCTATTTGTCTGTCTGTCTGTTTGTTTATCTATTTTTCTCCCTGTCTGTCTGCTCTTCTGTCTCTGTATTCAAGTATGTACGTGTGTATGTATATATACAGATGTATATACGTATACTTATATGTATATCTATAACTGTATGTGAGTAGATATGCATATATAAGTATAGACATACTGGGCATACGTATATATACATGCATATATAGGTATATATATACATGTATATATATAGATAATATATGTATATATATGTGTATATATATATGTGTGTATATATATATATAATATATATATATATATATATATGTGGTATATATATATAATGTGTATATATATATATATATATTAATAAAAATGTAATAGATATATATCTACATATTCTAATACTATATCTATATATATATATATATATATACATATATGTATATATATACATATATCTATATATATCATATATCTATATATATACAATATCTATATAATACATATATCTATATATATACATATATCTATCTATATATATATATATATATATATATATATATCTATATATACATATATATAATATAATCAATAAAATATATACATATATCTATATATATACATATATCTATATATATACATATATCTATATATATATATATATCTATCTTCTATCTATTTATATATATATAATATATATATATTATATATATATATATACATCGTACACACGCTTACACACACACATATTTTTATAGTTATATTTTCTAAATCTCCTTTGATGTGTTACAATATTGCGTATAGCAATAATAAATTCCTTTTATTACTTTATCTCCGATCGGTGAAGGACGAGCAGCAGTAGATATGGTAAAAAAAAAAAAAAACAGCACAAAAACAACCTCTGTGCTTATTAAAATTTGCATCAGCATTTGCTTTCAAAATTCCGGGTTCGAATGACTGCCGTCAATAGTTTTATACCATCCCACACTTCTTGTCATGTAACA
The DNA here is from genome assembly GCF_006345805.1 of Octopus sinensis. NCBI lineage: Eukaryota > Metazoa > Mollusca > Cephalopoda > Octopoda > Octopodidae > Octopus > Octopus sinensis. Next base: position 62,567,316 of record NC_043002.1, on the reverse strand, counting down.
TTTTAAACACTTAACTTTTAGTAGATTTAGTCCCAGTTTTCACCTTCGTATAAAAACACACACACACAGAAAAAAATCAACACGTGGCCCTGTGCTAATCTATTAAAATTTTCATATAACCTTCATATCATTTCTAAAATCAGTATATCTGGTATGGACAAATAAATAAATACATAAACATCGTTTGATATTTCCTCTTATTTTACTTTTTCTTCGCTCTCAGAAGAAAGTTTTCTTTGATGGCCATCTATGAACTTAGAGATTTTACAAGGTTTTTAGGTTCCTTGTCACGCAATTCCTAGCTCTTTTCACACAGGGAATATAAATGATATATATCTTTGAACATTTTGTCGCAATTATTATTCTGTACGCAAACAGAACATATAAATCGGTACAATTTCAGTACAGATGTGGCAGTCGATTTCAGAACGCGTGCATCAGTTATGAATTTCAATCGTTTCATGAAAAACTTCAGAATTTGCATCTCGGTTTCAGATTCTACTCACGTGTCTGCATACACGTGATTCAGTAACAATCCAATTCTTGTGAATTCATTAAAATTTCAGTAGGAGAGTTTTGGCGCAAATTTGAAAACATGAGACACGCACGGAATTATGTACAAAAATGAAGTCATGTGATCCAGTGCAGCACCAATGATTTGCAAAATAACTTTTTCATTCTCAGAATCGCCGAAGCATGGAATAAACTACCCATGTTAATTGTTCGGTGTGAGCACAGAGTGTCATTCCAAAATTCGCCAACGATATTCCTCACGTGTTTATGCATAACTAGCAGTATCGCCCGGCGTTGCTCAGGTTTGTTTTGACCCTTTAGAATTGGAATTTTTGAAAATTAAAAATTTTGCATTATGTAGCTTGTTATTGTCTTTAAGTGAACATATTTCTGGTTGAAATACACCGAAAAATGACGACACAGCAATCAAAAAATCATAAAAAATAGGGATTTTCATAGAAAAAAGCACGTTTTTGATGTAAATAAATTTTGGTCTTAACATGGTCCGATTTGAATTTTTTCTTCTACGGGAGGAAGAGCAAGCCTTCTTCTACCATACTGTCAATTGTGGTCAACTTACGCCGCAGGGTCTCGGAAGAGATAGTGATAGTTGAAGGCTACCAAACCTGCCATACACAGATAACTTCAGCTTTATATATAAGATTTCCCCATCATAATTATTTTATTGTTACTTTTCTGTCGTGTGTTTTTAACTTGTGTTTCATGCTCGTACATTTTGTGATGGCTTCTTTTGCTTGACATATTTCGTCTTTCTGCCTTTGGTAGCTTCTCAAATATTTTGGTGTCCTCAACTTCACTACTTAATTATTGTTAACAAAACCAGAATATGTGTATATAATAATATCACATTGTTGTATTCTGCGAGCAAGTAGAACCGTTAGCGTGACTCATAAAAGGCTTAGCGGCGTTCTTGCACTTTACGCTCTGAATTCTAATTCCGCCAAGGTCGACTTTGCTTTTCATCGTTTCAAGGTTGATAAAATAATTATCTGTTGAACACTGGGATTAATGTAATTGAACAAAAAAACCCCTTCTTTAGGCCTCGAGCCTAAAATTAGAAAGACTTATTGTTGCATCATTAACGCGCCGAACAAAATATACAGCGGCATTTCTAACGGCTCTTTACGTTCTAAACGAAAATGCTACTATATTATTTACATTTGACAGATATTTGTCCTCATCTTTGTTGTTAACGTTTCGGCTGATATACTCTCCAGCCTTCATCAGGTGTCTTGGGGGAAATTTCGAAACTGGGTTCTCATTCCTAAGGTATTTTTCTATTATTATTATTATTATTATTAAAGACAATCGGATTGTTTTTAATTACTGGTTATTCTTTACTTGGAAGCAGGCAGTAACAAATCACCAAATTTTTCAAGTAGCGCCTTCTCTTGTGACTCAAAGCGATAATACTCTCCTTAGAATGCAATATGTACCCAACAATACTGTCTTCTGCATCACTTCGAATCTGACAGCAGCTCCAGTTATTATTATTATTATTATTATTATTATTATTATCATTGCCTTTGCATATCTTCTAACGCTGGAGATGTACTACAGTGTCAGCTGTTCACTACCAGTGAACAAAGGTAACACCTCTTATTTTTGGAGCACCTTTCGGAGTATTCGAGCGGTTCCAAGCAGTGCTGTTTTCTGCAAGTGCTCCACCCTTATTGCAGCCCCTATTTGTTCCACGTACTTCTCAAGATTTTTACTCAATGTTCCCAGGGCTCCGACAATTATTGGTACTACTACCACATTTTTCATCGACCACAACTGCTTAACCTCCCAAGCTAACCTGTCATATCTATCGCCTTTTCTTTCTTCCTTATCATATACTTTGTTGTCAGCTGGGTATTAAAATTATTATTATTATTATTATTATTATTATTATTATTGTTATTATTACTATTATTAAGTACAGTGTTAGCTTTTATATGCATTGTGATATGCCAATGCCCATTACGTTTTACTATAGAATATATATCTAGTCCCATTATTTCACGGTGGTACCACAGACTGTGTAATTCACTGCAGCAAGTCTTAATGGCTACACTGCCAAAACAGCGATGGCACTTTTCGCAGAATATTATTTAAGCCAACATTTCGTAAAGAGTTACACATTACACATTGACATCTCAAGATGGTGAATTGAATGTTTCTTCCTCTTACGCCCTATTCTCTCTCACTGTCAATATTTTCTTACTCTCTCTTTCTCTTATTGTTTCCGGTCTCAGTGCTACGTAAACCGGAATTCGGGATAATATAAAGCTCTCATCCTCGCAATATTCTTCGATATGAAGAATTTAATTTCACTTACAAAAGATGTGTCAGTATATTAAAATACACAGGCTTGGAAATATACACAGTCACAAATGCATATATATATATACATGTGCACACACACATATGTATATGTATAAATATATATGTATATATATATATATATATATATGTGTGTGTGTGTGTGTATGTATTTATATGCACTCACACACGTATATACAGAGAATTGTCTGCAATATTTGCGCCTCTCAATTCATTTCAACATGACATTTGCATGCATTTGGAACCTCATTCACCAATAGCAAAATCATTTTTAGTGCACTGCATTTAGACACACACGCAGACACACACACACACACACACAAACGTATGTGCGTGTTTTCTTCTATATTTTAATCATTTGAAATATTCCTGAAAGGAAATAGCTGGTTTCTAACATATATACAAAGCTCCATCGTCGAAACGTAAATATGAAAATCAAGTTCACATTCTATACTTGAAGAATGTCTTACATATCTTTACTCCAGAATGCATTTATAACGTGCGTGATCGCTGGTTGATTTCTATTTTTGAAAACTCTACCTTTTCAAGATTGTCACTTAGACATTTTACTAACAAAACCATGTAGATCAATTATTATAACTATAAATGTGAATTTATAAACTGGGTATATAAAGGTTTGGAAGCAGATCCTAGTTACAACCTTCCTCTTGGATTTTACAATTTTACAAACGTTCTTTATATACATAGAACCAACGCATACTATTGTAATACAAAATACTTGTGTTGAGAGTCAAACATTTGTTGCAATGTTGTTGACAGTGACATCGAAGTATCATTTATGCTTCCCTGTTTACACTTTCAGCTTGTTTGAAAAAGGCATCAATGGGAGAACTTCGCAATCTCTGCCAACAAAATAGATAGCTAGATATATTGACAGCTAAAATCTAGTCACACAGAATATTTAGAGTTTGATAAATTGAGACTAAATTATGTAAATGTGTAAATATATAGATGGAACGATTCACAGCCACACACATAGCTGTGAGTACACATGTAAAAAAAAAAAAATATATATATATATATATATATTCATATAAGTGTATATATATATATATATATATATATATATAAGTGTATACATACACGTGTATATATATATATATGCACACACACATATAGATATGTAGATTGATAGAGATAAGTAGATAATGAACGAAAAAGGGATTGATCTTGAGTGGGGTGGGGATGGGCGTATAGGATGAGTGGGGGAAAGTTGATAAAACTCGTGTCTAGGTATGTGTGTGTGTGTCTGTATATGTATGTATGTATGTATGTATGTATGTATGTATGTATGTATGTATGTATGTGTGTATGTATGTGTGTGTATGTATGTATGTATGTATGTATGTATGTATGTATGTATGCGTCTTTATGTGTTGGTGTATAATAGAAAGATTGAAGAGAAAGAGATGAGTGTATATGGATTAAAGGGGAATAAAATTAAGGTGGGGAGACTGATCGATATTCCTAGCTGAAGGGGAAAACACAATCGATAATAATAATGATGATGATGATGACGATGACGCTGATGATGATGATGATGATGATGATGATGATGATTATGATGATGACGACGACGGCGATGATGATAAAGGAAGAAATAAATACATAAAAATATTGATTATGGTGGGTGGGGTTCTTCAGGAAGCGGGGGTGGTGGCATCAATGAGGTAGAAACGGTGTGATGGAATGTAAGGCTGCTTGTTTCTGTTTGTGTGTATGCGTCTATATGTATGTGTATGTGGCAGTGAATGTGGGCGTGTGTGTAGGTGTGTGTTTGCGTATATATGCGGATGAGTGCGTAGGTAGCTGTAAAAGCCATACAGCTGTATTGTGTAATGTGTGCCTCTGAGTGTGTGTGTGTGTGTGTGTGTACGTTTGTGTGTTTGTGTGTACTAGGGAGCTGTCAGTGTCGAGCCCATGGAGTAAAATGTGTGTGTGTGTGTATGCGTGTTTCTCTACTATTGTATGTGTATGACGGTGCGTGTGTATGTGTGTATGTATTTGTGTGTGTGCGTATGTGTATTAAGGAAGCTGTCAGTGTTGAAGTATAGAATAAAATGATTGCATAAGTATGTGTGTGTGTGTGTGTGTGTTTGTGTGATTGAGTGATTGTATCTGTGCGCGTGTGAGTCTCTGTGTGTGTTGTGTGTGTGTGCATGTTTTTGTGTATGTGTGTGTTCGCGTATGTGCATTAAGAAGCTGTCAGTGTTGAAGTAGAGAGTAAAATGAGCGCGTAAGCACGTGTATGTATGTGTGTGTGAGTCTGTGTGTGCATGTGTGTGTGTAAGAAGGAGCTGTCAGTACTGAACATATAGAATGACATGTGAGTGTATGCCTGTATCTGGCCGTGCATGTTTATATGTATGTATTTGTGTGACCGTGCGTACGTGTATGCATGTTTGTTAATTTGTGTGAGTGCATGTATATATATGCATGTGTGTGTGTGTGTGTAAAGCTACAAAGCTGTCAATGTTGGGCGTAACAAGTAAAATGTGTATTTGCGAGCGTATGTATATATATATATATATATATATATGTGTGTGTGTGTGTGTGTGTGTGTGTGTGTGTGTGTATGTTTCTATTTGTGTATGCACGTGTATTTGCTTGTTTGTATATATGTTTGTGTATATATGTACGACAATACGCGAGTGTGTGCATGGCTGTATGCGAATGTGTGGCATTAACAACTGTGCAACATTTAAGGAACGGAGAGAAAATGAAACGAGATGAACAAAGGGTGGGAGTACTAGGTGTATGCTGGGTGTTATATCTGGTGTTTCGAGAAGACTGTTGGTTGGTTGGTTGGTAGAAAAGGGAGAATAGACGTAATGAAACAGGATGCTTCATCGGATGGATGGATGGATGGGTGGTTTGACGGGTGGTGCGATGGGTGGATGAGGTTGCAAACGGGGGTAGGGGCAATGGTAATGAAAGGTTGTGTGAGATGGGTGGGTGTTTGTAAATTTAGAGTGGTTGTAAAATGGTATGCCCTGGAACTAGTATTCGTGCAGCAAGGATGAAATAAGTGTGGTGGTTGTGTATGTGTACGGCGGGGTGCAATAGGAATAATGTGGAATGTAAAGAACCGGAGGTAAACGAAATCTGGTGAAAGCAGGAGCGATTATCAATTTGAGGCATTGAACGTACATATAAGAAAATGCATTACTGCGACTACCAAAATCATCAGCAGCGAACGAATACGCTCACATACACACACACACACACACACACACCACACACACACACACGCACACACACATATATATATATATATATTAAATATATGTGTTTATATATATAAATATATCTATATATCTATAAAATATATGTGTATATATATATAAATATCGCTCTCTCTCCTCTCTCTCTGTATATATATATATATATATATATATATATATATATAATATATATATATATATATAGTTAATCCAAACATGAAAACACAAAGAGAAAACACAACAACGCGAGGACGTGGAACAAGTATAATGTTATTGGACGCTCAGGAAGAAGGAAAGAAGGAGGGTTTAACGCTTCGAGCGGAGCTCTTCGTCAGAAACATAGGAAAAGTAAAGATCCAAAGACAGGAAGACGGAGGGAAAAAATCGCCAACTGTACACACGCGGTCACATTTTGAATATATATACGCTCAGGAGTGGCTGTGTGTTAAGTAGCTTGCTTACCAGCCACATGGTTCTGGGTTCATTCCCACTGCGTGACACTTTGCGCAAGTATCTTCTACTATAGCCTCGGGCCGATCAAATCCTTGTGAGTGGATTTGGTAGATGGAAACTGAAAGAAGGCAGTCGTATATATATATATATATATATATATATATATATATATTATATATATATATATATATATATATATGTATATATATATATATATGTATATATATATATATATATATATATATATATATAATATATATATATATATATATAATTATAAATAACAATATAGGATGAAATTAATTAATTTGGAATAATCATCAATTTCACCAAGTAGATTTCGGCATGTAAAAGGAAGGTTTAAGTAATACTAAGTAATTATTGCTAAACCCTTAATTACTTAGTATATATATATATATATATATGCATGTGTGTGTATATTTCTGTGTGTCTGTGTTTGTCCCCCCAACATCGCTTGACAACCGATACTGGTGTGTTTACGTCCCTGTAATGTAGCGGCTCGGCAAAGGAGACCGATAGAATAAGTACTAGGTTTACAAAGAATAACTCCTGGGGTCGATTTGCTCGACTAAAATGCGGTGCTCCAGCATGGCCGCAGTCTAATGACTGAAACAAGTAAAAGAGTAAAAGAGTATATATATCGGGCTCCCGATGATGAACTTCGCTGACCGAAACTTCGAAGTTACTGTTAATAATACTCTTATTTAACAAGAATAAATATGAACTCTCCAGAAATATAGAGTAAATTTTTCAGATTAAAGTAAAATTGTTCTTAATCATAACTGAACTTAAAAGCAAACATTAATATATAATACACATATGTATTTATAATTTATATTACATATAAATTACAAGACATATGTGTATATAAATAATACGAGATATACATAATATGGTTGTGTGTGCGTATGTGCGTTTGTTTTATAAGTGCTAATATGAATTAACTTCTTCGCTGAGATTTCTGCCATAAAATTGATTGATGACGTTCTGTATTTTGATTGATTAGGCCGAGAGTTGAGAGTTGAAGTGACAGAGTAACATATATTAAAGGAAAGAAGAACACCAAAGAGAAATGGTATGTCTGTACTTCTTAAAATCTCCTCTATATAGCTTGTAAAGTTCATAGAAGAACAATGATTGGTGAAGAAGGAAATAAAATTAGTGAAATTGGAAGAATTTTTCCGATACAGTTTTCCATTGGGTTTGAAAGAGCAGGAAATCCAATGTATATCCGTTTATATTAGATTTGCGTATAAGTGTATATTCATCTGTGTGTGCGTGCGTATATATGTATGTATAATTAGAGTCGTTAACGTCGAAATATATAGCAACAAAATGAGAGGCTTGAAAATATCGACTGGAATAGTTCTTAAGGTTATTGCGAGTTAATTTGAAATGTCTTTGAGGGCATATTGGAATGTAAGGAATTCTATAGAACTATCTCGATTGGCTGAAGTAATTGACTTATTCAGGAATATTTTTCTTTTCCGATTTTCTTATACAATATATCAAAATATTTAATATAATTGCGCCATCAAATTGGTGCTTATTTTATCGACCCCAAGAATGACGAAGTATAAGGGCCGAATTATTATCATTTTTATTATCATAATTTCTATTTCTCCGGGGTCAGTCAAACATAGGAGCTGGTTACTGGGGTAGATCAACTGTCCCCTTGAAGCGGTTGCAAGCAGGAAGCGTCTCACAATGCCTGTGAGAGAAATCTGTCGCGTTTTATCTTTGGTGGTCCCTCAATTTCTTGTTGTCTGTCTTTGCCAATAATATCGATGTAATTGATTGGTTTTCATCTCTTTAATCTTTAATCCTTGTTTCAGACATCAGACTACGTCTATACTGAGGCCCAGTCTTCAAAAATTTCTCTTCATGCCAGGCACTTATTCTATCGGTAATTTTTGTCGAACCGCTACGTCATAGGGACGCAAGAACACAAGCACCGGTTGTCAAGCAGTGGTGGAGACATACACAGACACAAACATACACACATACGACGGGCTTCTTTCGGTTTCCGTCTAACATATCCGCACAAAAAGCTATGGTCGGTCTGAGACTGTAGCAAAATACACTTGTCCAAGTTCCCACGCAGTGAGACTGAACCCGGAACCATGTGGTCGAGAAACAAGCTTCTTACCATACAGCCATGGCTGCGCCTATTGGGTGCAGAAGTCACGATAGTACAGGGTGTTCAAAAAGTCTCTCCGTGGTGAATTCTTTTCATCCTGACTCTCCAAGAGCCAGACTCTCCAAGATGTATTTCAAAACATGTGTAGAAGAGTTCAGTTATGTATTGAAAATGAAGGCCACATTTTCAACACCTTGTAAAGTCTAATATATTCTTTTGCAATCTTATTATAATCTTATAAATATTTATTTGGCAATAAAAACACATATTGCGGAGAGACATTTTGAACACCCTGCGTAACATTTTAAACAATATAGATTAAACCTACCTGTCAAATTCGAGCTGTAATGTCTAGCCTAGTGGACGGGGATTGTACATATAATTATCTTTTATCATTTACTTGTTCCACTCATTGGACTGCAGTGATACTGCGGTAACCCTTTGAAGGGTTTTAGTCGAAGAAAAAGACTTATTTTTAAAGCCTGGAACTTATTCCATCGGTTTCTTACGGCGAACCACTAGATTACGGGAAAGCAAACAAACCAACACATGCTGTCAAGTGGTGGGGACAAAACCTCACACACACCGCACATATTCACACATATGTATTACACACACATAAACATGAACAAATAAACAGACAGACACACACACATATAAATGAAGTTAAACGCAGGTGTTATTCAAATTCTTTTACTTCCGACACATGTTTCGAAGATATCCTTGGTATTATTCCAAAGGAATAAAATGGTGAAAAACAATGTAATCTTCTCTTCAGGGAAATGAAGAACTAAAACTCGCCAATAAGACATTTTAACAGAATATGATGGATATATATTTGTGTTTTACCGGGTGTTTGTTCATATATAACCTAAATATTTGGAAACACTGTTTTCCAAGAAATCGTGGAATATTTTCATTTTCTCATTGCTACTCAGCTCTCTTTCTCTATAAGTTTCTTTTAACAGTTTTAAGACCATCTTAAGTGGTTCAGCTCCAACTGGCCTGTGATCTTCCTCCTTTCTGATGGTGGTGCTAGGTTAAGATGAGGTTCAGGTTCTAGAAGAGCAGATGTGAAGGGAAAGGTCGAAGAGTTTGTCCACTTCTTGGCGTTCTTCATTCCGGTACCAGTTCTTGGAGCCTTCGAAACAATGCTCCTCTTAAGAATTTTGATGTGATCATGATACAAAACCCTCACGATTTTTTCCAGTACATTTAAGAGAGTAATCTTTTTGATTTTTGCAATTTTCTTCCGCGTTACGTTTGCATATTTATATTTAGAAATAATAATTTGTCATACGTCATGTTTTATCATTTTCCTCGTACATGATCATCCGTGCTCATTCGGATTTTTATAGGAACCTTGGTCCTCCATATCAATATCCCAAGGACTTCTGTCTGTGCTTTTTTTTAGAGTTCCATACCATTTCCGGTCTTGCTTTCTTCAGTCCCTCTTGAGTTCATTTTTACTAACACATCCTTAATCGTGCTTCACATTTTTTTTCTGGAATACAGTCCAAGTATTTCTTTGCTAAAAATCTCCCAAAGCTTCTTAACGTGCAATCGATCAAGCTCCATTTTCGTTTTACCATTTCTCGACAGACGGGTTCCTTTTGGCTTTGGTTCAGAGAAATTCTTGCTGAAAATTTTTGGATGCTTAATGCTTAAGTTGTTCCTGAAGCACCTATTCATGAATACTTGAAGCTTTCTGAAAATATAGGCTGCATATCTCTTCACCTGCAATATAATACTAAATCAATTGCCATGATACACTACCACGTAACAGGACAAAATCGATATAATCAAAAATTCTCAGCTTAATACGTTTGGACAGAATCTCGCCTTCCAGACAGGATTTTTCTTGTTCAGTAATTGCCAAATCTACATAACGAAAATGGTTCTGATTTAATTGAGATTTCAGTATAAATGATATTAGACTATTCGGCATTACAAATCTCAACGTAAGATGGAAAAGAATTATAAATCCTCTGGTAGTATTCGAACTATGAATCCGCTATTTCACAAATGATAGTATTAACGAACATACTAAAGATCACCTACCAAATTAGATATACTATAGGATGTCTCTTCGAATTAAATACTACAAAGTATTTTGACATTTTAACTATACAGTTTTATCTGCACGAGATACTTTGTCAGCCACTTAGTGCCAACAGGATAGGCTATTAGTAATGTACAACATAACTAATCTCTTGTGATTACGCTACAATGCATATCTTTAAATGAGGCACTAAAAACTGTTCTGCTGTTTTAACTGGACTATTTTATTTCCATAATATAATTCGTCAGCCACTTATCGCTGGCAAAATAAGTTATTCTTCTTATGTTCACAGAATGAGGTATTTAACCTTGGTTTGATGTTTGTGACGAGAAATAACTCCGCATGTAACTGGCCAACTTGGTAACCTGTAGATGGCCATTCCTTCTACTAGAAATAGAAGCTAAATATCCTTCAAATCACAGCAAAAAGGCAAGTCATACTAGATAACATATACACAGGTATTCATAAAGCGAAAAGATTGTCTGGTTTTTATTGGAATGCCTTTAGTCGAAAGTTTTCCCAATCGAAGGTTTGCCCTATCAGGTTTGATCCGGAGGCTGAAGAGTAACGATAATCCAATTAGTGAAATAGACACGCATACATACTGAAAACATGCGCTCGTGCCATATCCTCAAGCAGCCGAACATAGGATTCTTTTCATGTTCCACTGTACCACTATGTCAGCATATGAAACATTTCAAACACCGTCAGAAAGTACACCTGACAAAAGAAAGATAAAAGCGAGTCCACCGAATCCACGTAGCTTATCATGCGCAAAGGAACATAGAAAAAAAAAGAAAAGTAAACGGCGTAGTTTATGTTTGATAAATATCATATAATAATGATCTGTGCCACACTAATAATGATTAGAAGTACTGAGCTAACGTGAATATGCGGACACAGTATAAAAGTTTTACTATTGCTTTTTCAAATCAGACGATAAAACGCGTATCACGTGGCATCATTGATGTTTAGTCACAATGTGAATGCGTGTGTATGTGTGTTTGTGCGTGAGTGTGTACGTTTGTGTATGTGTGTGTGACAGTGCATGCGTATTTGTGCGTGTATATATGGTGTCTCTTAGCATGCTTCAGCTTAAACATTCGTATACAAAAGAACTTTTACAATTCGAAGTAAAAAACACAAATTAGTGTTGTATATAAAAAACAAGAGAACAACTTAGAAAGAAAGCTTCACCATATGTTCGTGTGAGAACATATACATATATTTGTATTTCGCATGGGTGCGTTCGTGCCACCTTAATATTATGTCTGTGTGTCACAGAACATTTTTTGAGTAACAACGCATCTATAACATTACTCTAAAAACTGAGTCCATCTTACCATAGTTTTGGACATCATAAGTTCAATCCCAGCAAAAGCGTGTACTTACCTGAAATGAAATTGAAAAAATAGATATATCAATATTGTATACAACAACAACAATAACAGCAACAACAAAAATAATCGTTTCCGATTCAGGGACATAAACTCATTTTTTTAAAAGGAAGGGTATAGTCCATACCATCGTCACCCCACCCAATCACCAACTTCCATTACTTCCTGGGTACTTTATTTACTAGGTTTTAGAATGATGAAAGGTGAAGTAGATTGAACTCTATACGCAAACAGCTTGAACAAATAAGGCAAGAGACTTTTTCTGAGTCTTTGACGATTCTAGAAAATGGTCGTCTTCATAATAATAATAATAATAATAATAATAATAATAATAATAATAATAATAATAATGATAATAATCCTTTCTACTGTAGGCACTAAGCCTGAAATTTGGGGGACGGGATTAAGTCAATTACATCGACCCCAGTGCGTAACTTATCTCAATTTGAGCACTTCGATTCTAGCCTGTGTTTGAGTATTGTTAAAGTTAACAATTTCTATATAAAATAGTATAATTTATATATATATATATATATATATAATATATATATATATATATATATATACAGAGAAAGAGAGAGAGATTTACATAGATAGATACATTCAGTGTATATATATATATACAAATTGTGATTGTCGATACTGATGAAGTTTAAACGAGGTCAGTTTCCTGATCAAAGACACCTAAGGTAAGACCATCCTGCCCTGGAGCGAGGAATTTGCCTAAGCGTAGTGGGGCGAGACAGATATAATTTGACATGGATTTCGCTAGGATTGCTTTAGCCTGTTATATGACCGACCAGCTACAAGCACACATTAAAGGCATGGTTTAACAGTTACGGTGTTGCGTTCCTGTCCATAAGATTGTGACTCTGATTCTTGGTCCTGGCGATATGTTATGGTATGGGGCAGAAGACTTCGTTTCACATTGTAACAGGCCATTCAAGCTTGTAAGAATGAGTAACTCTGCAACGGAGTGATATCTGTCAGGGAGAGAGGGAATACTTACGACACAGAACTTGGGAAACCAGTCTTGTAAGCTTATGGCTCGGGAGGAACATTTGATTCGATCCTTTGGATACACATACATACATACATACATACATACATACATACATACATACATACATACATACATACATACATACATGCAGACACACATACACACACACACACACACACACACAAGAGGAAGTGCTAAAGTGTTCCTGGCTTTGAGAGTATCGCGAGAAGAATTTGTTGAATAAATTCTTAATTGACTAATCCCCATGTATCTTCTTTCACTCCTCAAAATCAGGAACTTTTCGGCTTCCCTTAAACACACACACATTCATACATATATACACACATACATTCATACATACATATATATATATATACAAATTCACATACATACATACACACATATACACACGCTCATAATTACAAACACACATAGAGACAAAGAAAGAGAGAGAGAATGAGATCTCCACAAAGATATTTTGACAGTTTGATAGCCTTATACATGTGTGTACAATATATACATGTGTGCATATATATATATATATATATATATATACATATGTGTGTGTGTGTGTGTAGGTGCGTGTGTGTCTGTGTGTCTGTGTGTATGTGTGTGTGTGCATGTGTATATATTTATTCGAAGTAGCTATGTAGATAGATGCAAGCAGATGGAAGTATAACTTGTTTGGTAGACATGTTTTTGCCTCTGTCTTTTTACCTCTTTCATTACGCTATCGTTCCAATTCCATAATGCAGCAGCTATTGTCTATATGTCATTGTTAAGATGCCAGTTCTTACCGTCTTTGAGAAATACAAATATTGACTACCTGTCATATATCTGCAAAACGTATGGAAAACCTTGTCTGTACCTATGTCACTATATACACGCCAACAAGCCCGCATACACACGCAGATATAATCTCACAGGAGTATGTACGTATTTATATGTATATATACATATATACCAATGTATATATATATATATATATATATATATATATATATATATATATATATATATGCATACATATATATACCTACATATATATATACATACATATATATACATATATATATATATATACATATACATATATATATACATATATATATATATATATATGTATTTATATATATGTGTGTGTCTGAACATGAAAATATCTGGACAATGTAGGTAGACATTAATTGCGTATACCACACAATATCACACGCAGGTACACACACACACGCACACACACACATACACCCCCACATATGTGTGTGTGTGTGTATCTATATATATATACGTGCACGTATATATATCTATATATAATATAATGGTCGATTTTTATGTTTTCGGCATTCTACGAATAAATCTCTTTGGAAGTATCCCCATATAAACATGCGTATAAAATATGACAGCACACACACACACACACATACACACACACGAATTGAGACATTCATAAATTCAAATTCATTCTCGTGTAAGTGTTTGCGCGTGCGCATTAATGCATTTGCCTTATTTACTCCATAGACTATCTATATATTTTATAAACCATTTTCCTACTAAAGTTACAACTGATACGAAAATATGCCTTCTCAACGCAGGATCTCCGTGAAATAGAGACTTGACGAAAGATACAACGCAAAACCGTCCCTTGGATGTGAACCTAAGGCTTTAAAATAATGAATTTATGGCACAACCACTTGGCCATGAATTCTTGCCTCTCTAATAAGTCTCTCAAATGTCTTTAGCAGGGTACATTTTGCTCTCTTTTGACTAGGTTTCCGGTTTGTGTCTAACCGAGGGCCCACTGTGGTTTCTTCATTCGTACCTGTGTCAGAACCTCTATAACGTCACGTGGGCTGTGTGTGTGTCAAAGTGATCTTGCAGAGCTTCATCGAAGGGGTCTGTAGGATGATATTAAATATCATATGCCAACCGAACGAACAGACCCTGCTTCTTCCAGTTCTAGTTATTTCGTGAATACAACAAAGACTAATAGCTTTTTTCAAACATTGTAGCAATCATTGAGCAGGTGATATTTCGATTTTCTCTTACTGCTAGAACATTCTTCAAAGAATGACCTCATCAAGGTTAGTTTTTTTTTTAAATTTTACTACGTTTTCTCCTTTTTTTTTAGATTAAATAATCTGGGCTAAGTCGTCAGGATTTCTATAGTTTTCTCAGATTTTAGTTTTCCTAAGCATAGTAGCGGTTTTGCATATATGTTACCCCAATTCTTCTCACAAATTTATTATACAAGTAATAAGTGATGATTTTCTAACGTTCTTGATGTTGTTTTTCTATAATCACAGTTGTTTATTTTATGCATGCTGTTGTTGTTTTTGGTGTTTTTAATGAATATGGTTTCTTTTTTATATAAGTTTTGCTTGTTACTGTTATTGTTATTTTTCTGAATGTTTCTCAGATTTCTTTTGTTGCTATTATATTAGTTTACATTCTTTTCTACTCTGGCACAAGGGCCGAAATTTTAGGGGAGGGGGGCCAGTCGATTAGATCGCCCCCAGTACGCAACTGGCACTTAATTTATCGACCCCGAAAGGATGAAAGGTAAAGTCGACCTGGGCGGAATTTGAACTCAGAACGTATAGGCAGACGAAATACCCATTTCTTTACTACCCACAAGGGGCTAAACACAGAGGGGGGAAACAAGGACAGACAAACGGATTAAGTCGATTACATCGACCCCAGTGCGTAACTGGTACTTAATTTATCGACCTCGAAATGATGAAAGGCAAAGTCGACCTCGGCGGAATTTGAACTCAGAACGTAACGGCAGACAAAATACCGTTGAGCATTTTGTCCGGCGTGTTAACGTTTCTGCCAGCTCGCCGCCTTTTGTATTTGGTTATATCATCGTTGCTGTTAGTGTTGATGTTGTTAATTTCAAAGTAGTAGCAGCAGCATCAGTAGTACTAGTTGGCGTACTGTAGTTATTGTTGTTGTTGTCGAGTAACTCACGTTTATTAGTGTTCTCTGTGAGGATTACCGTGAAGCAACTAAACTGAACACACAATAATGGTAAGTGGATTAGGCAAAAGGTATTAGTCAACGTTCTTCAAGGGCTGCAATCAGTAAAGTAACAGAGTGGTAACTAAAATAAGACGCACATTACAAAATTGGTTTCATAACAATGTAGTCTTAAGATTTTGCTAAATATATTTTATTTAAAGAAGACTCATAAAAAGTAGTTGAAATACAATACGATAAAACAAAGATTAATTTTTAATCAAACTTCCAATGTCTTCAATCAACTATTCTCAGTAATCCTCCTACATGAAGAATATCAAGTATAAACCATTACACACAGCACATTATTTGCATTATTTACATTATTTACATTTAACGGTTATTTGCCTTTATCTTGTTTGTTGTTAACACAACTTTTCGGCTGATATACACTCCAGCCTTCATCATGTGTCTTGGGGAAATTTCGAACCTGTGTTCTTATTTCTAAAGCATTTCTCGATGTTATTATTATTATTATTATTATTATTATTATTATTATTATTATTATTATCATCATTATTACAATTCAGGTCATTGCCTGGAATCGAACCCGGAATCTTGGATTTAGTAACCCGCGCTCTTAACCTCTTCACCATATGCATTACACACAGAACAAACTAACGTTGGACAACCACATGGTTCGTGGTTCAGTGCCACTGCGTGGCACCTTGGGCAAGCTTCTTCTACTATTGCCTCGGACGAACCAAAACCTTGTGAGTGGATTTGGTAAACGGAAACTGGAAGAAGCCCGTCGTATGCATATATGTATATATAAAGAAACATTGCTTATAGAACAAACATTAAATTTGGGTCAGCGACTTTACATACACCACCATCCCTTCTTTTGCAGTCCCATAAACCCAAATATTATTTCTTGATGTATATGCATATATATATAATATATATATATTATATATATATTATATATATATATATATATATATATATATATATATATATATATGTATATATATGTATGTATGTATTTATGTATGTATGTATGTATGATGTATGTATGTATGTATGTATGTATATATGTATATATATATATATATATAATATATATATATATATCTATATGTGTGTGTGTGTGTGTGTTAAATATCACGAGACAACAAAGCAAGCCTGTGTGGAGCTTTCAGGACATTTATAAAGACAAAGTTTGTCTTATAGCTGTTTCTGGGATATTAGGAATATCCCTTCATGAGAGTCGATGTGTGATGGTTAAATAGAGGGAATATTAGAGTTCAATATGAGAAGTTATTAAGGAGTATATAGAGAAATAGGGGAATGAATGCTGAAATATCAATAAAAATGTATAAAGATGTTATAGTCGTAGTTCCATTATTCAAGGAAAGTGGTGTGTAGAAGTGGTAAAAATGCTTCCTCTCCGTGGTATGTAAATTCCAGTAGGAGTTCATATTTTGTCATCACAAATGGAGAGTGTGGAGACGTAGATTATATGTGCTGTTCATTTAATGGGGTCTTGTGGTGTGAATGAAAATTTGAGAATGTAGTGATAGTATTAAGTGGATAGAGAAGGGAGACGAGATACCTGTGTTAAAATGAAGAGTGAGGTCAAAGGAAAGGGTAAGAAAAGAAGAAGGAAAGAAAGAGGAAGAGAAAAGGAAAAGAAGAAGAGAAAGTGAACTATCTATCTATCTATCTATATATATATATATATATATATATATATATATATATATATATATAATATATATATATATATATAAATGTATGTACGTATTTGTGTGTCTGTGCTTGTCCCTCCATTGTTGCTTGACAATCGATGTTGGTGTGTTTATGTCCCCGTAATCTAGCGGTTCGGCAATAATGACCAATAGGATCACTAGGCTTACACAGAACATGTCTTG
Organism: Octopus sinensis; assembly: GCF_006345805.1. Classification (NCBI taxonomy): domain Eukaryota; kingdom Metazoa; phylum Mollusca; class Cephalopoda; order Octopoda; family Octopodidae; genus Octopus; species Octopus sinensis. The sequence continues at coordinate 62,549,247 of NC_043002.1, read as the reverse complement.
GATCGATTTGTTCGAATAAAAACAGTGCTCCACTAGCAGCAGCACCACCACCACCAGCACCACCACTATCGCTACCACCTCAAACAACAACAACAACAACAACAACGACAACAAATATGGTTCAGTATTATCTTTTTCATGATGATGGTGGTGGTAGTGGTGGAAGTTGTGCCCGTAGAGACGATGACGACGATGATGATGGCGACGACGACGACGATGCTGCTGACGACACATTTGGTAAGGAATGGCATAGTATTGCAATTACTTGAGGCATTGAGAGGTCGCATAAGAAGTGGAGGAATGTGTGTGTGTGTGTGTGTGTGTCTGTGTGCGTGTGTGTTAGAAAGCCAGACTGTCATGTTCTCTAACAGCATTAAACAGTCAAGATAGGTAAACAAATGGAAAAAAGGGGGTGTCTATAACTGATTTCAGTGAAATCGGATGAGTGAAGTGGTGGTCGGGAGAGTAGTGGTGGTGGTGATGGTGATGGTGAGGGAGAATGGAGACAACCTATCCAATCACACAATCTCGTTTTCTTCCGAAGTTTGTACACTTCACTGGAAATAAAATAACTTGTCTTATAAACACGCTGGTAAGGCATATTCGTAAGCATGCTTGTATTTGTTTAGGTGTATATGTAAGTGCATGTATGTATGTATGCATATATATACATACATACATACATACATACATATATATATATATATATATAATATATATATATATATATACATATATATACACAAATAAATATATATATATACATATATATATGCATATATATATATATATATACACACACACATATATATATACATATGCATACATACATATATAAATACATACATACATACATACATATATACATACATACATACATATATACATATATACATACATACATACAT
>NC_043002.1:62530839-62543339 GCF_006345805.1 Octopus sinensis | reverse complement strand
TCTTATTTTGAACTTGACAAAGACAGACGTACCGTTGGAATATCTTTCAAGTAATAAAAATATCTTAAAATCTAATCGCGCTCTTCATCTTGACTGTTTACCTTTGTGAAGAGTTAGGTCAATCCTTTTTAAAATATAATAATAATAATAATAATAATAATAATAATAATAATAATAATAATAATAATCTTATGAGAAGAGCTACGAGAAGAACTGGTGGAAAAATATGCCTGCTAAAGTAGAAGAGAATAAAGTTATTATCGTTCTTAGGGATATATTCACCCTGATCGTGCTATTCCGACTAATAGACCAGATATTGTGGTAAATAAAATCACGTTCTCAAAACGCGTCTCATAGATATGTCAATTTCAGATGACTTCAACACTTGTGCAAAATTATGTCAAAAAGTTAAGTAAATATAAGAACTTTGATACAGAGGTCTGATAAATATGGCGTCTGAGAACGACAAATGTACCTGTAACCATAAGATCTTTGTGAACAAAACAAAAATACCCACTTCAGTATTATAGACAAATATCAGGAGACACCAAATATGAGAACAGCAAAAATTTGTTAAAGGTGCAGCGCTACACTGAGTGCATATCGCAGTTCCAGCAAAACCGGTTATTCCCAAATAATCAGAGGCAGATTTTTAAGGGCTTAGGAGGAAATACAGAAGATAATATACCTCCTGAAGCAGAAGAAACCCGCGAATTTTGGAATAACATTTGGGGGCAAGAAGTTTGGCAGAACCACAGTGTTGAGTGGATTCGTTCCGTGAGATCCGAACTACATCACCCGGAGGCTCCACGACAGGACCATGTGCGTATAACAACGGAAGGTGTCACAGCACAAGTATCAAAACTGCCAAACTGGAAAGCCGCAGGATCAGACAGCATTTAAGGCTAATGGCTCAAGTGGTTTAGGTCAATAGGCAAGAGAATTGATTTGCTATTATACAATTGCATTCAGCGCGGTGAAGTTCCGGAGTGGATGGCAGAGGGAAGAACAACATCGTTAATGAAAGATCGGTCAAAGAGCAATGAGGTTGGCAATAACCGACCCATTGCTTGTCTCCACCTCTTATGGAAAGTATTTACAGGTAGCCTCGTAGGGAAAATATAAAATCGTTCCTTACGGAAAACAATCTACTGCCAGTAGAACAAAAGAGATGCTGAAAAGGATCCAAGGGCACCAAGGACCACCTTATGATAGACAAGGTTATAATGAAAAACTGTAAACGGTACCAAAAATCTTATGCATGGCCTGGATAGACTTCAAAAAGGCTTACGACGTTGCCACATTCTCTAAGTTACGGAATAAATTACCTTCTGATTGTACGATGAACAGTACTCCAAGACTATTTACGTAAGTCAATCCAGCCACCCCAGCCTATAACACGGAACAGTTATACCCGTACAGAAGTTACTCATTTAATCTCATGATATTATTTTCTTGGTGAAGGTGGCGAGCTGTCAGAAACGTTAACACGCCGAACGAAATGCGTAGCCGTATTTCGTCTGCCGTTACGTTCTTAGTAAAGAAATGGGTATTTTGTGTGTCTTTACGCTCTGAGTTCAAATTCCGCCGAGGTCGACCTTGCTTTTATCCTTTCGGGGTTGGTAAATTAAGTACCACTGAGGTCGATCTAATCGACATGCCACCTCCCCTCAAATTATGAGCATTGTACCTAGAATAGAATAGAATATATACTTGTTGAGTTGTCTCATAGTGTATCCATTTCTCTCTTTACATTCCATTTGGTGTTGGCGAAGTGGCTAAATCAGTCACTTTCGACAAAAACTATCTGAATTGAACATATATATAATACAAAATGAGACAAGAACGCAAACCATCCAAATAGACGATACAAAAAACACGGACGTGTCATTCGAAGCCTCTAATCTTCAGCCAAGATCCGGATGATCCTCGCAATTTCGGCTGATTAATCTTAAGATTGCTCCACTCTGGCTAGCCCCAAGGAAAAACTAAGCTAAGAGCATTAGATTCTTTGGGAAAAGGATCGAATGTATACGAAACAGGGACAGAAAAACCGACGATGTTACACTAATATAAATACAAAAAAAAACCCCAAAATAATACGAATATAAATACAAAAAAAGCAATAATAATAATAATAATAGGACATAACAACAGACGTCTTTCGACTCGAGACGAATTGAATTCAGCTGACGTATTTGAGAATTAAGCAGACGAAAAGAACGATATATCTGTTTTCATCTCTCCGCCGTGGGTATGCATGTACATAGGTATATCAAAAAGAATGCATATATGTGCGTTTGTATGAATGTATATATGAATATATTGATATGTGTATGGTTCCGGCTTTGAATAATTTCTAATTGATTGCAGAGCATAATCAGTAAATAAATGCCTGAGAAGATGAATAAAGATGCGTCTTGCGAGGGTAGCGTATGTCTAGTTACAACAACAACAACAAAGCACACACATAATTATATACATATATATATATATACACATGTGTATAAACGTATACGCATAGCTATCTACCGATATACAGCCAAAGCATAGAAGAATGCATACTTACATACATATATATACATACATACATACATACATACATACATACATATATATATATATATGTATATATATATGTATGTTTATATGTATGTACAATGTGTTTGTGTGTGTGTATATGTGTGTATATATATGTTTATATGCATATAATATGCACATTTTCAGGAACATATTTGTATATAAATGTTTGTGACACACACACACACACACACACACACCGCACACACACCGCACACACACACACACGCATGTATACCAGCACGCAAACTAACCATTTAATTATAATTAGATATATATCTAATCATAGAAAATATTCCTGTCACGCCATCTATTTCTCAAATTGGAATTCATTTAATAAATCGAAAATTAATATAGTAAGAAAGCAATTATAACGCGCTCTGATTTAAGTCATTATTGATTATTTGAAAAAAAATTACCAGTTTATAAATCAAGGACAGTTGATAGCTAAATTATTGATGCCTCGCGGTGTTTATTTTAGTCTCTTTTCGCTCAGAGTTGAATTGCCGTTCGTTTAAATCTTGCGTCTCTACAACCTAGGGTGTCGATAAAAAGCAAAGATTGACCAGTTATATAATGGGGTCGAGTAAATCAACTGTTTCAATATTACTTTATTGTGCTGTGAGGCCGGAGACTAACAATAATAAGCAGAAAGCAAAAATATATTAAATACTAGGCTGTGATTTGAACCGTTATGGTAAAAGGAGAAGTTGAGAATCGTGTCTTCAAGACATTGAGTTGACATATTTACTGTTGCTTAGTCACAATTCAACCCAGATTTAACGGAGCAGTGATGTCACCTGGCACTCCATCGGTTATGACGACGAGCGTTCCAGTTGATCCGATCAACGGAACAGCCTACTCATGAAATTGACGTGAAGATGGCTGAGCACTCCACAGACATGCGTACACTTAATGCAGTTCTTAAGGGAGATTTAACGTGATGGACAATGTGACAAAACTGACCCTTTGTAATTACAGGTACAACTCACTTTTGCCAGCTGAGTTGAGCGAAGAAAATAAAAAATAATAATAATAAATAAAATGTCTTGTTCAAGGACTTGATGCCAAGAACTGAACTCCCGACCTAACGATCACGAAACAAATACTCTAACCACTAAACCACGCAACTTTTTATGCATTTTATCTAGCTATATATTTAAGTGGTATTTAGTCGTTATTTCTAGTGAGTCGATTCATTCCATGACTATGTTTTTTGCTCTTACTGATCACCCCTTAACATTCTCGACTGAGACACCAAGGTGCTATTTGTATAATGTGAAGTTATTTAGGGCGTTCTTTTCTCTCACGAACTCAGCCCTTTAGAGAAATCCCTATTATTCTGAAGAGATTTGCTGCTTTTGCTATTTCCTGCTGCGATCCTATGGTTTTGGTGCTGAGAGGGAAAACAATGAATCTAATAATATTCCATTTATTGTGAGAAATCACACCAAATAAAAACAAAACAAAATGTAATAAAATAAAATAAAAATATAGTTTATAAAATCTGGTTTTCAAGTTAATGTCAGAAAGTCGTACAATTATAAATGTGGTAAGAGTAGGGTGTTTATTGGAGTTGTGGGTGTAGGGTAAGCAGAGCATTGCTGCAGAGAAACTCTAAAAGCAGGTTAAGTACTAATACAGAATTGTGAGAACGTCGGGAGAATGCATGGCAGTATTTATTCCAGCTCTTTACGTTCTAAGTTCAAATTCCGCAGAGGTCAGCTTTGCCTTTCATCTCCCCGGGATACTTGATACTAGCTGTGAGTACAATACAAGCAGACGACTATGGATGAGTAACATGGAAAGCAGAACAGCGACTCACTAAAGCAGCGATCTGGAAGAAACGTTAGCACGCCGGGCGAAATGCGTAGCCGTATTTCGTCTGCCGTTACGTTCTGAGTTCAAATTCCGCTGAGGTCGACTTTGCCTTTCATCCTTTCGGGGTCGATTAAATAAGTACCAGTTACGCACTGGGGTCGATATAATCGATTTAACCCGTTTGTCTGTCCTTGTTTGTCCTCTCTGTGTTTAGCCCCTTGTGAGTAGTAAAGAAATAGGTATTTCGTATGCCGCTACATTCTGAGTTCAAATTCCGCCGAGATCAACTTTGCCTTTCCTCCTTTCGGGGTCGATAAATTAAGTACCATTTACGCACTGGGGGTTGATATAATCGACTTAATCCGTTTATCTGTCCTTGTTTGTCCTCTCTGTGTTTAGCCCCTTGTGGGTAGTAAAGAATTAGGTATTTCGTCTGCCTAATCGACTGGCTCCCTCCCCGAAAATTTCGGGCCTTGTTTCTAAACTAGGAAAGAAGTACTAGAGGGTTGGAAAAGCGCTTTGCAGTATTTGTTTCGTCCCTTCACGCGCTGAGTTCAAATCCCACAGATGTTAAATTTGTAGTTTATTCCTCAGAGGTGGATAATAAAAGAAAAGGTACCAGTCAAGTACTGGCTTTTCTTTAATCGAATAACATTCTCTCCTTAAAATTACGGGCCTTGTGTCTAAATGAGAAAGTGCTGAAGCAAGCGTTCTAACCATGACCATCTAGTCTATTATTCAAAAGGCATATCTAAGGACATTAATAACTAATATATCCTGTATATCTTCTATCTTCTGTTTGACAGTTGTTAGACGGTGGCCATGCTGTGGCACCACCTTGAAGAATTTTTAGTCGAATGAATCGATCCCAGCATTTATTCTTTTAGGTTGGTACCAACTTTATCGTCATCTTGTGTCGAACCGCTAAGTCATGTGGACGTTAACACACCAACAGCGGTTGTCAAGCAATGACGAAGGACAAATACAAATGCACACGCACACACAGACATACACATACGACAGACTTCTTTCGGTGTCCGTCTACCAAACAATTCCTGAAGGTTTTGATATGTCCAAGGCCATAGCAGGTATTTCTCGAATGTGTCTCTCTGCGGGGGCTGAACTCGGAACGATGTGGCTGGGAAGCAACCTTCTTAAAGCGTTTTCTATTATCCAAGAGTAATTTGAGGCAAAGTTGACGGCTATTTCTAGATATTACAGAGCAGAAACGTGGAGCCCTCAACTTTTTGAAGGGTTAAGTGCGGCCTACAGAAAAACGAACGAAATTTGAAACGCAGAAAAAAAAATTTTTTTTCAATCAATATATTCTTGATTTAATTTTATTTAAATACTACTTTTTCTATTAATTGTGAATTTTAGGAACACTTATTTATATTTCATTATTTATCTTTCTAATTACTTGTTTGAATTAATTACAGACGTAGTTAGAATGTAAAAATTCAAAGATAATTTTGAAAAAGCAAAGCAAAAACAAAACAACGAAAAACAAAAGAGGACAAAACAAAAGAAAATAAAAACAAAATAGATTTATGATTGGGTGATAATTTCCAAACTCCGCCCAGTTTGACATTTTGGAACAGTTTTTATGAATCCATAATAATTATATTTTATAACTGCAGGTTTAATAAAATGTTACATTTTGAAATGTAATCTTTTTATATTGGATTTGAAACCACTGTACTCTTTCCTATGTGGAGGCGCAATGGCTCAGTGGTTGGGGCAGCGGACTCACGGTCGTAGGATCGCAGTTTCGATTCCTAAACTGGGCGCTGTGAGTGTTTGTTGAGCGAAAACACCTAAAGTTCCACGATGTTCCGGCAGGAGGTGATGGCGAACCCTGCTGTGCTATTTCACCTCAACTTTCTCTCACTCATTCTTCCTGTTTCTGTTGTACATGTATATTAATGGGCCAGCCTTGTCACACTTTGTGTCACGCTGAATCTCCCCAAGAACTACGTCAAGGGTACACCTGTCTGTGGAGTGCTCAGCCACTTGCACGTTAATTTCACGAGCAGGTTGTTCCGTTGATCCGGATCAACTGGAACTCTCGTCGTCGTAACCGACGGAGTGCCACTCTTTCCTGCAGCGAACGGGTAAAGTTGTTAGGACGTCAGAAGTATTCGAAACCGATTGTCTTCATTCTGAGTTAAAATGCCGCTAGGTAAACTTAACCATTTATTCTTTCATCATCATCATCATCATCATCATCATCATCATCATCATCATCATCATCATCATCATCACCATCATCATCACCATCACCACCATCATCTTCATATGACCATTAGGGTCCCGAGTTTTATAGGGCCAGAAACGCAATTTCCCTGATGTATATGTGACTGAGATCACAGCAATCCACCTGGATGGGACGCCAGTCTGTCACCGGATTGCTTATTTCACAGCTGAGTAGAATAGAGCAATGGAAAATGAAATGTTTTACGCAAAAACACAATGCATCACCTTGACCGAGAATCGAAACAACGAAGTAGCAATCTTCATTGCAACGCCCTAATCATTAAGCCAGAGATTTATTCTTTCGGAGCCGATTAAAAAATAGCAATCCGTAGTTGTTGAATGATGAAAGTGTAAGGACGTCGGATCTGATGCCTTGCTGTATTTGTTCTGGATCTTAGCGGTCCTCAATTCAAATCATCCGATGGCTTGCGTGGGTGGTAAAATTAACACGTCATCCGGCTTAAAGCGCCATTTTTTAATCAGAAGATTACAGCTAAAGGCTCTAAAAGGTACCGTCAAAATATGCTTAACATCGATGAAGTTCAGCAATTATTAAGATCCACGTAGTCAATGCTATCTACATTTGCGTCAATGCGTAAGCACATTCCTTCATACACCCAAACGTGTGCGAATGCTTACATACATACATACATACATACCATACATACATACATACATACATACATACATACATACATACATACATACATACATACATACATACATACATGTCTAGATATGCAAGTATATGCATGAGAAGACCTACATAAAACAAAGTCTGCACATATACATACATGCATACAAAAATACCCTGTTGAAATTCCAATAAAGGAGGCAAGGATCCAGGTATGAGACCGGCTCTTTATTGCCAAGAAACTTTGAAATAAAACTGAATAACGACATACATACATGCATGCATGCATGCATACATACATACATACATACATACATACATACATACATACATACATTCAAAAATACCCCGCTGTTGACGTTGAACTTCCCATGAAGGAACTTTGGATCTACACTGGCGAAAATAAATTTAAGACCGATGATAAAAGTTCTATTCGTTACAAAATATTTTGTTACTAACACCATACAAATTATTTTTATCTGTTACACCTTATGCAAAATGTATTTCTCTTTCGAATGATGCAGACAATAATTATTTCTATACAACTTGAAGAATTCTAATGCTAAATTAATATAAACGTTTCAAATTTACCGTTTAAGACCATGTAATATGTATGCAAATCTTTTGCCAAAATGGGTGTTCACACACCTAACCTAACTGCACTAAATAGTGTTATAATTTAACGTTATTATACAATTGATTAATAATGGGAAAACAACGTAACGAGAGCAAAAATCATATTACTCCACCAGCACGCAACTTAAGTGCAGTAAAATGGCTTGCGTGCAAGCGTAGAAGTTATACTCGGAGACTGGTCAATATAAAGATCGGCAAATGACTAGCCTCCCCAAGAAAAACGACAGCGCAGTTAGACCGTCGAATCCACCGACTTTCGGAAGGCAACCGAATGCTGACAGCCGTTGACATTTGTAAACAATTGTCCAATGAGAATGGTGTTATTTTTACATCATAAACCGTCCGCAACCGTTTGAGAGAATTTGGACTACATGTACGAATCGCCAGGAAAAAGCCAATAATATCCGAAAGAAAACGACTCAAACGCCTTAATTTCGCAAAATGTCATGCTCAATGGACTGCCGAAGATTGGTGCAGGATCCTTTTGGAGTGACGAGTCACGCTTTTGTATATTTGGATCAGATGGTAAAACATACGTCAGACGTCGCCCAACCGAGCAATTCCATCCGAAATGCGTGAAAAAGATGGTGCAAGCGGGGAGTTTGGGTGTGATGGTGTGGGCAACATTTAGTAGCTTTGGTGTTGGCCCTTTAGCTAAAGTTGATGGAAAGCTAAAAAGTGTAGGTTATGTGAATCTACTAAAGGATAATGTTGTGCCTTATTTGACTCACCAAATGCATCTGAGGGTTATTTATCAGCAAGACAATAGTCCTGTTCACAAAGCCCAAAAATTTTATGAAATTTTTTGATCACCATACTATTGACGTAATCGAATGGCCTCTCCAGAGCCCGGACCTGAATCCGATCGAGAACTTGTGGAATTATGTTTTCTAAAAAGTCCATGATAAAAAAAATCCCCATCTAATCTAAAACAATTATTCGATTATATCAATGAAATATGGCAAAACATTCCCATAGAATTTTGTAATCATTTAGCGAATTCAATGCCGAGGCGTTGTTCAGCCGTTAATTAAGAATAAAGTACTAATATGTATTTCGTTCTTGTTGCTCATTTTTGCTACAATCTTAAGCTTTAAATAAAATTATAATGATACGGTCATAAACTACTTTTGCCGGTAAATTTGAAACGTTTATATTAATTTGGCATTAGAATTCTTCAAGTTGTACAAAAATAGTTATTGTCTGCATCATTCGAAAGAGAAATAAATTCTGCATAAGGTGTAAAAGGTAGAAATATAATTTGTATGGTGTTAATATCAAAATATTTTGTAAGAAATAGAACTTTTATCATCGGTCTTAAATTTATTTTCGCCAGTGTAGGTTAGAAAAAAGCTCTTTCGCTATTGGCTAGAGATCTTGAAATAAAAATGAATATCACATACATACACTCATACATACATACATACATACATACATACATACATACATACATACTTGCATACAAACATACATACATATATACACATACGCACACACACACACACACACACACACACACACACACACATATATATTATATATATATATATGTGTATATATATATATATATTATATATATATATATATATATATATATACAAAAATAACCTGTTGTTGATGTTGAAATTCCTGTGAAAGAACCTTGGATCTAGATTAGAAACCGGCTCTTTCTCTATTGACAAGAAATCTTAAAATAAAACTGAATAATGACATCCACACATTCAGACATGCATACGTACATACATACACGCATACACACACACATAGATATAAACATTGAAATTCCAATGAAGAAACCTTGGATCTAGGTTACGAAACGGCTCTTTCTCTATTGCCAAGGAATCTTCAAATGAAAGTGAATAATAACATACATACATACATTCATGTACACATGCATACAAACAAGACTACGGTGTTTGATGTTGTCAATACTCCAATGACAGACTATTGTTTCTGGGCTAGATCCGGTAGTCTCTCCATTGGGGAAAAATTCGAAATAAACAGCCACACACACACACACAATTGATATACGTACACCTAAATGTCTGCTTGCATGCATGCCTGTGCGTAAGTAATATGTCGATTGAGAGTACTACATATTTACATGAATATGTGTATGTCTATATGTAAATGCACACACACACACACACACACACACAAATATTCACAAACACACACATACACACACTTGATATACATACACAAGCATACCTATGAATATGTGTGTGTGCGTGTGTGTGTGGTGTGTGTGTGTGTGATCGGTAGGCATTTCTACGTACATTAAGATGATTTTAATGTATATGTGCATATTTTAGTGTATGTGTACGTGTATGCATGCGTGCGTGATTAGACACACACATACACAGAAACACAGAGAAACGCACACACAAACACACACACAGTCATATACTAATGTCTATACATTCAAGTGCATTCATGCATGCAATCGTTGAGGTGTAGTAAACAAGGATAAGCCGCCTTTTATACGTCATATGTACACATTTACATATCATCTTTTGTCAACACGAACTACCATTGAAACCTCTAACTGCTCAAGGTACACATGGCTTGATATCAAAATACTGATACAAATACGATATAATAAATACACGCACGCACATACACATAAACACACACGCACGCACGCACGCACGCACAAGCAAGTATGTGTTATATTGCATGTTTAATGTATGTTGAATATGTTGGAGTTCCAATGTCTGTACCTGTCAACAATGGATTATATGTAAATGTGTTTATATGAGGAACATATGTGTCAGGTTATCCCTGTTTCCTACACCTGAACTCTTATATATATGTGTGTGTGTAATATATATATGTGTATATATATATATATATATGTATGTATATATAAAGTGTGTGTGTATAATAATATATGATATTATATATAATATATATATGTATATATATATATATATATATATATACACACAATATACACATACATATATATATATAATATATGCATGTATGTCTGTATGTATATATATATGTATATGTGTGTGTATGTATGCATAATATATATATATATATATACATGCATGACATATATGTATGTATGTATTATATAAATATATAATATATATATATACATGCATGACATATATGCATGTATGTATATATAAATATATATATATATATATATATACATGCATGACATATGCATGTATGTATATATAAATATATATATATATTATAAATGCATGACATATATGTATGTATATATAAATATATTATATATATATATATAACATGCATGACATATATGTATGTATGTATATATAAATATAATATATATAATATATATATATATACATGCATGACATATATGTATGTATGTATATATAATATATATATATATATCTATAATATTATATACAGATGATATATGTATGTATGTATATATAAATATATATATATATATATATATATAATATATTATATATATTATATACATACATATATGTATATAATATACAAGTATGATTCCTATGTCTGTGCTAAGGTAACACAGTGAAATGCACACGTGTCAGCTGCCAGTCGCATAACGGGAAATCTTGAAGATATATTTATATATTTATATCTATGTCATGTGTGTGAGCATATGTGTGTGCGTATGAGATTGTGTGTATGCGTATGTGTGAGTGGATATATGCATACATAGACTTAACCTGAACAAACCAATCACTGACTATAGAAGGGCTATGATGACGACCAAACACATCAACGTTGGAAGTTAGTCATGCGCACTGATGCATTAAAACCATTGGCAGGCAGTACCATTGACACCTTCTAGAATATTCTGCTTGTCTTAACAACTATCGACCTCAGAATGTAGAACAGAACGCTCTCAAAAATACGCACGCACGCCTACACATACACATACACACGTATATATAGTCTCACATAAACATATACATAAAATATTGGTTCATTCATTCTTCATATATTTGCAACCATCTGACACATTTGAATATGAAAATGGTAAACAATTATCATACACGAAGATAAGAGTCCATATACTTCTCTGTCTGTCTGTCTGTCTGTCTCTCTCTCTCTCTCTCTCTCTCTCTTCTATATATATATATATTATATATATATATATATATATATATATATATATACTTTACTTTTTTTTTTACTTCTTTCAGTCATTTGACTGTGGCCATGCTGGAGCACTGCCTTTAGTCGAGCAAATCCATCCCAGGACTTATTCTTTGTAAGCCTAGTACTTATTCTATCGATCTCTTATAACCGAATACACATACACTGAGACCGCCTTCGGTATGACTGACCATGGAATTGCACCTAGAAAGTAACCCTCCCAGGCACAAGTCCTGGCAAGGTTGTTTTATGGAAGACCAGCAGTCGCCCATGCATACCGGCCTCCCGTTTCCACACCACCTATGTTATCCAAGGGAAAGGCAAAGACTGATATAGCTCATTTCTACAGCTAAGTGAACTGGAGCAACGTGAAATAAAGTGTCTTGCTTAAGAACACAACATGCAGCGCGGTCCGGGATTCGAATTCGCAAACTCACGATCGTCAGCTCGA
>NC_043002.1:62528717-62530739 GCF_006345805.1 Octopus sinensis | reverse complement strand
TAAATCATTCGTTTATTCCTTTGTTATCTCTTCCGACCCCCCCCCCCAAACACACACACATATATATATATATATATATATATACACACAGATCGTCGTCGACTTACGACCTATCCCACTTACGACCGATCGATTTTACGACGATTGGCAGGCCAAATCTCGCAGCAATATTAAACAGTCCAGTTGAAATCTAATGGGTTTTATTTCTTAAAAATTAGCCCATCTACAGATGACATCAGCTACCAAACATCATCGAAGATCCACAGCCAAGCACCAGACGAAAAGAAAGTTTTATGTAAGTTTTGCAACTCTTTCTTACACTACGCTGTGTATTTCTTGTATTGGCATTCTTTGGTACTTTACTATGAACAAATAACATTGTTGTAGTATGATACAGTATGCTGTGTGTGGCTTTTACCTGAGAATTTACCATAACAATTTAAAGATATGAAAAAAAGCTACGTAGGCCTGTAGGCCGATTTACGACCAGTCATTCGGAACCAAATATGGTCGTAAGTCGACCCTGATCTATATATCTATCTATCTATCTATCTATCTATCTATCTATCTATCTATCTATCTATCTATCTATCTATCTATCTATCTATCTATCTATCTATGTATGTATGTATGTATGTGTATGTATGTATGTATGTATGTATGTATGTATGTATCTATCTATCTATCTATCTATCTGTCTGTCTGTCTGTCTGTCTGTCTGTCTCTCTCTCTCTCTCTCACTATATATATATATATATATATATATATATTATATATGTACATGCTTATGTATGAGTGCTATGTGCATATGCGTATATGCAACCCAGTGTGTGCGTATATATGCCATTGTATATATCGTAAAACAACGCCTTACTTATAGCATATGTTCACAGTTTGGAATAATCTTTATAGTAAGTATTCCGCAATATAAAACACTGTTTTATGAATATTACAGCTCTATCTTTGCTATATATAATTAATAATCTAATTTTATTATCGATGACTGCAATTACGACCTAATGTAATCAGTCTCTGACTATACTTCTCATTATCTACATGGTATCAAAATTGTGATGATATTCGTTTGGCAAGTGGTCAGCCGTTCATTATCTCCCTATCCATCGTGTGAGTTATTTTCTTCTTACTTTTAGGTTAGCTTATTAGTCCGACATTTTTATTCTCTCTCTACCTCTCTCTCTATCTCTCTCTCTATCTATCTATATATCTATCGATCTATGTATCTGTCTTTCTATCTATACATAGAAGCGTGTATATTTATTTTTGTTTTGATGCTCTGTTATGATAAGAAACAATTCTACTCTAATCTGGTGTTTACTCTATACAGTTGTAGAATATAAATTATTATTCTTTAACAACAATAGTTTTGACAGTGACTTCAAAATTTCAACCATTTAAACCCACATCAGAATGTAATACATTTATATTAATTTTGTCTTTAATCTTTGTGGAGATAAAACGTTTTCTAGAGTAGGTAGCGTTTATTTCACTGATAATTATGTTGTTAGTTAGTTAGTTAGTTAGTTAATTTGGCTCAAAAGCAAATAGCAAGGCCATGTAGGGGGACATGGAGTTAAGTACAGGGTGGTGTTCATGTAAAGAGTTCAGGCCACTTGAGGTCCAGGGCGGCTTTGAACAAAGCGGTCGTCGGCATCTTCACCATCTCGTCTGGCAGCTTGTTTCACGGATCCGCAACCCGGACGGAGAAAGCTCCTCTCCTTCGATTGAGATGAAATCGTCGCAGGTAGAGCTTTTCGGAATGACCCCGCAGCCGACGCTCCTGAGCAGGAGTGAAGAACAGCTCTTTCGAGAGGTTACACTTCCCGCTTATGATGTTGTGGGCGAGAATGAGATCCCACGGCGGCGGCATTTTTCAAGAGAATAAAGGTCGAGCGTCCTCAGCCTTTCTTCGTAGGACAAATTTTTGAGACCATGAACCATGCGGGTAGCCAGCCTCTGGACTCTTTCGAGGTGCTGTATGTCTTTGAGGAGATAAGGAGAAGA
>NC_043002.1:62501217-62523717 GCF_006345805.1 Octopus sinensis | reverse complement strand
TTTCATCATTTCGGAGTCGATAAATTAAGTACCAGTTGCGTACTGGGGTCGATCAAATCGACTGGGCCCCTTTGCCAATAATTTCAGGCTTTCTGCCTATAGTAGAAAGAATTATTTAATACCAGATTCGGCTTCATTTTTCTTCCTTTCGGGGTCGATTAATTAAGTAACAGTTGCGTACTGGGTTCGATAAAATCGACTGGGCCCCATCCACAATAATTTCAGGCCTTGTGCCTA
Source organism: Octopus sinensis (assembly GCF_006345805.1). Lineage (NCBI taxonomy): Eukaryota > Metazoa > Mollusca > Cephalopoda > Octopoda > Octopodidae > Octopus > Octopus sinensis. The sequence continues at coordinate 62,523,480 of NC_043002.1, read as the reverse complement.
TCGTAGAAAGGATAATTTAGTACCAGATTCGACTTCGCCTTTTATCCTTTCGGGGTTGATAAATTAAGTACCAGTTGTGTACTGTGTCGGTCGACTAGGCCCCCTCGCCAATAATTTCAGGCCTTGTGCCTATAGTAGAAAGGATAATTTAGTATCAGATTCGACATCATCTTCCTTCCTTTCGGGGTCGAGAAACTAACTACCAGTTGCGTACTGGGGTCTATCAAATCGACTTACCCCGCCCCCCAAATTTCAGGCCTTGTGCCTATATTGAAAAGAATTACTTAATACCAGATTAGTTGTTTTCGTGCAGATTTATGATCAAATATGTTCCAAATGTGACGATTACTGCTGTGTGTATATCTAGATCTGCAAACAGATATGGTAATGCAAATACGGAAAATAGAACTCAAAACATGAGTGTATGTATATTTTTCGCAAAAGCAACAGGGTGCCGCTTGAGCTAAGAATTTTGTACTTATCCAAACATCTGATGAGTAACAACGCATGAAACTCTTGGCTATTGTGCCACTCTGTTGCTTCTACTAAATGCTAATTTCAAATTTGCACGAACACACACACACCCACACACAAATTATCTGTGCTTATAGAGTAAATTAATATATTATATTTAAAGTATTATTTAAATTCAGTTAGTTATATATTAGAAGAGTATAGATTCAAGTTTCAAGAGTATAAATTCTTAGTCAATACACAACCAAATTCACATTTTCATAAAATATAATTAATAATATCTTACGGATTTATCTCAATAAATATAAAAGCATCAATTAATCGCTTTTATTCTCTTACATTTAATTAGCTGTTCAGCAAACAGAAATCGATAGTATATGTAGCAGACGTTTGTTAATAAAAAAATCTTTGGAGGGCGATTTATTCGGCTAAAGACTTTTGGAGGCGGTGTTCTAGCATGGTCACAGCCCAATGAGTGGAATAATCAGACGATAATAGACTAAAGATTAAAAAACAAACAAATAAAAAGCAAAAATGAAAATTAGTTTTCTAGACGCATTCCATCGATAAATAGTTTTTAATTCCATGAAATCCAAAACATTGAGAAACTAAACATTTTTTCAAAACACTCAATTTATTTTACTGAATTACCTTTGTGTAAGTATCACATCTATTTTTGTTTTATGCAGAATGATTACTGTTAGGCTTTTAATATAGTAACAATGTCCAGAGATGGTTTCTTCCTGGTCAGCTGTTATGGTTTACTGTGACATTTATTTTCCGTGTGCCCTGTGTTACATAATTTATCTTATACAGGCATGTATGTATGACCGTATGTATGCATGTATGTATGTATGTATTTGTGTGTTCAGCTCGTGATCAGAGATGCACATATCATCAGCCACGAAAGGACATCCTGAAGTGGTTAAGGTCAAGCAAGTGACAAGCAAATCTGCAGTGTTGAACGGAATGTTTGCTGAAGCCAATCTTGTACATCAAAGCAAAACATGCACATGTTAACATTTCCAATCTCTTAAGATTAGAAGCTTTGAAAATCTTTCATGCATGTATGTATGTATGTATATATGTCTGAATACACACTTACGCACATTCATGCCACAGAACCTCTCAAAACTAGAGACCTTCAATATTGTTTTATCTTAGCATACTAATATAACCATCGAAGACAACCGTGCAATACCATTATAGGTAATACAGACAACAGCACGGTCATAACTCATGAAACCTTTAAACGTGTTCGATCTTACGAGAATAAAGAATAACTCAGATTGAAATGACCACGGCTTCTCTAATGCTACTGGTAAGATGTTACCCAGCACAACCTTGTCACATTGTCGCGTATCAGCAACTAAACCCACAGTCGCGTTAGGTTTGCTCGACAAAGAGGTAGTTTTCGTTGGACGCTAGGAAGACGAAAAGCATGACCTGTGAAAGGGCGGATAAACTCGCATTAATCAACCGTTATTTAACAGTTGTGAATCTGATACTTCTAGTCTTTGTGTAGATATTGCTTGAAGAGATTGAATAAAACCCTAATCTAACAGCCGCAGCTTGAATTTTGGAGCAAAAGTCTCTGTTGAATCAACTGAAAGAACTGAGGACACAGCAATTCCTGGTATGAACGATTAATAGATTTGTAACATATGAACCAAACAGAAGTGACCAAACTAAGTTGAAAACAAGGCTTATTTGCTCGGTAGGCATTTATGGTTTCTAAGCGTGGATTCTGAACAAATTTTAAGAGACCATAATCAATGCGTTCGAAATGTGGGCGTATAGCAGAATGTATGGATTTAAGGATATACAGCAGTTCTTTCTGGGCAAAAGGCTACGTTGTTGAGAGTTGGGTTGTGTATGTAAAAGGGTCCTTTTTTTTCATTAAACAAAAAATAACTACAGGCAGAGGCATCTCGCTTGGTTTTTTAAATATCTCTATTGACATATCTGGTACCTGCAGAATGATATGACTGGCAGTTGTTGAAAAATGTAAAACATTCAATGAAGAATTTCATGACGGAAAAAAATTTCATGTCAGAGTGTGTGATAAGCTCTCTGAAAACATATTGCAAAAGGCACCCATCATTGTCAAAACTGTGTAAAAGAGTGCATATCACATGTGGGACAGGAAAGTCACATCCGTGTTGTTCCTCATTAAGAGAAAAATCAAGCCGAGGCACGAAATTGAGTTGCATCAGGATCGCACTCATTCTTTGTTTCGTTTGTTTGTTTCAGTCATTTGACTGTGGCCATGCTGGAGCACCGCCTTTTAGTCGAACAAATCGATTCCTGGACTTATTCTTTGAAAGTCTGGTACATATTCTATCGATATCTTTCACCAAACCGCTAATTTACGGGGATGTAAACACACTAACATCGGTTGAGGAGCAAACTCAGACACAAACACACAAATACACACACACACACACACACACACACACACACACACACACATATACGAATGACTTCATTCAGTTTCCGTCTACGCATTCAACTCACAAGGCTTTGGTCGGCACGAGGCTATAGAAGAAGACACATGCTCAAGGTGCCACGCAGTGGAAATGAAACTGGAACCATGTGGTTGGGAAGCGAGCTTCTTACCACACAGCCACCGCATATATACCTTTTACTTGCTTCAATCATTGGACAGCGGTCATACCAGTATACTGCATTGAAGGGTTTAGGCGAACAAATCGTCCGCAGTAATTATTACAAATTCGGTGCTAAATCTATTGGTGAATTGTGCCGATACGTTACGTTACCGATTGTATAGGTAAAACAAAATCGGGTGTGGAGTGTGGAGAGACAAACCACAAAGACAGACATTCACACACCCTCAGACACACGGACATACACTCTCTCACGGACTTGAATGTGCACTACCCCCACGCACGTACACACGCGCGCGCACACACATACACGCGCACCCACTCGTATTTATATATGCGATACTCCTCCGTACAGTTTCTATCATGCAAATTCCTTCACAGGCTATTAACAGCTCAGGTCTATATTAAAAGATAGTCAACTAAGCTGAACCCGAAACCATGTGGTTGCACATTGGTGTCCTTAAAACGAATGTGTTATCTTTCTCCCTCTTTATCTATCTATCTATCTATCTATCTATCTATCTATCTATCTATCTATCTATCTATCTATCTATCTATCTATCTGTCTTTCTGTCTGTCTGACTCTCTGTCTATCTATCTATCTATCTATCTATCTATCTATCTATCTATCTATCTATCTATCTATCTATCTATATCTGTCTGTCTGTCTCTCTCTCTCTCTCTCTCAATCTATCTATCTGTGTGTGTGTATATTATATTACGACTCTTTCCCTTTATGTATACTCACACACTAGTTGATAGACAGACAGATTGATAGATAGGTTGATAGATACACAGATAGACAGATATCACACCAGTAGTAATAGCATTTAATAGAAAATTTTGGTTACTTTTCAAACTGGTCATTGGTTCGGACTTCATTGACTCGACCATTCCTTGTTATCTCATGCAAACTTCTTTTTAATTAGTTGTAGTGTGAATAGGGACATAGGCAACATTGATACAATTCACAATGGCCATAATATACTATACATATATCACTTTCATTGTTTCTTTCTAGTGGACAGCAAATGCGACGCCCTTGAGGATAGTAAGATTAATTTTAGTTTTACTTTCTCTTGCATCTCTTCCTGTAAACTGTCTTTTGTGCAAGGTTTTTGAGGTGTTGCCACTAATTCTTGCAATTTTATAGTCTCATGTTCGTCTGGAATATTTCTGTTGTTCAGCCTGATGATTGGATGTGTTTGATGTCCGTTGATATTGATTGTAAGAAAGGAGAAGAAAAGATAATAAAAAAAGGAAGAAAACAGGAGCAGACTTTGTAGGTGCTATCTTTAATCTATTTGAATGGAACGAGATTTCTGTGCAGATGACGTAGGATTTTGGTATTTGCGCAGCTATCTGTCTCTTATCTTCTTTCAATGAGTATAACAAAAGTGATTAATAAGAAAAGATGATATACGATCAAAACACAATCCAAAATCTTGAAATTATATAAATCATACTTGTTAGTCACTGATCACACTTTTCGTTCTTTGTGTTTATCCAACTTCAACGCCTTATTGACACTGCAGTATCTGACTGATGCTAAAATACGCAGAAACACAACCGACCTACGCACATCGACACACCAAAGAGAAGAGAAGCAGACAGATATAGATGATGTAGACATCGGTGTCTGCATGTAGTCATCATACATGCATATACTTATACAAACCTACATACATATACATGGGTATAATGTACACAAACGAAAGAAACTGACATCGGATTATAAAGTATCTACAAAAATATATGATATCCCATATATCTTATACGTGTGTGTTATTTATTTCTCTACCTTTCTGTCTATATCTATATCTATCTATCTATCTATCTATCTATCTATCTATCTATCTATCTATCTATCTATCTATCTATCTATCTATCTATCTGTCTGTCTGTCTGTCTGTCTGTATATATTTATACGCACACATACGTATGTGTGTGTATGTACATATGTATGTATACATGTGCATATAAGGTATATATATATATATATATATATATATATATAGGGAGAGTTTACGAAAAAAACAAAAGACGAAGACAGGTGGTGTACAAAACAAACATATGTATTAGTATAACGCTCAGGAATAGAATGTCTTTTACGTTTCGAGCCTACGCTCTTCTACAGAAAGGGACTCAGAAAAAACAAGGACCTCTGAACATATATCGATATATATAAGTATACGAGGTCTGATCAATAAGTATCCGGACTGTTGCTATATTGACGAGGCTAAAGAACGCTTCTCACAGATTGTCCTTAGACTCTGTTGTACTTGTGCTCTGAGTTTTAACATTCTAGCTCACTTCCGGTGTTTACAGTAGTGCTTGGAAGAAAGGTCCTTAGCGTGTGGTCGTCGCGGTGACCATGACAGAGGAAGTTGTCATGGCGATACCTGCCCAGGGGCTTGCTCAAAGTTGCAGAGAGTGTATGGAGAGGAGTCTGTGCGCGGCACACGAGTGTACGAGTGGTTCAGACGTTTACAAGATGGCTGAAAAAATGTCGATATTGACGAACGTTCTGGTAGACCCGCAACCAGCAGAACTGAGAAAAACATCGCAGATGAGCGTGCAGCTCTGAGAGGAAATGATTGAGTTACCATCCATGACTTATGAGAGGATGTGCAGATTATTTAGGGTTCAGTTGAGATTAGTTACGGTTGAGTTCCCGTTTGCCAAGTTTATGTCAAAATTGCTTTCAGCTGACCAAGTAGACTCGGGTTTCAGTTACACAAAATCTCCTTGATTGCATCGAGAACGATGAAAACTTTTTATAACCTTTGCGTAGGCCTCTGAGCAGATATCACCAAGCGTTTGGCAAGATTTGATGCAGATTCTACGCTCAACTTTCTCTGTCATTTTCAATGCGACGATCACACGCAACATACCTTTCTTCCAAACACTGCTGTAAACAGCAGAAGTAACTTGGTACTTAAAAACTTAGTGGGCATGCACAGCAGAATTCAAGGACAATCTGTGCCAAGCGGCACAGGACTTACTCTTCGCAAGCCTGGTACTTATTCTATTGGTCTCTTTTGCCAACAAGGTCGACCACCACCACCACCACCACCACCATCACCACCACCACCACCACCATCATTCACCACCGTCACCCAGCTCCATTCTCAAGCGTCAGGAAGACCAAGACTGCAATCCGCATTACGACCATCATTATTTTCACCACTGTGACAATGACCAACACCACAGCCACCATTACCAATACCGTCATCAACATCATCATCATTAGCGTCTTGAAAAACATTATCGTTTATGCAATTGCATTATTAAAAGTGAATTGAAAATAAACAATACGGTTTGATAATATAATTTTCCGGACTACTAACTTGTAATCTATTTAGAGTACATAACTACCACCACCACCACCACCACCAGTATGATCGTCATCATCATCATCATCATCATCATCATCATAACTACCTTCACCAACAGTACCTTCAAGATCACTACCACTATTACGTTTATCTATTTTCCCTGCTTTCATTATCACTATCACTTTGGTAGCTGACCACGATCACGATCATCATCATCCTCATCACCATCGTCATCACCAACATCATCATTATTCATCATCACCATCGTCGTCATCATGGTCGTCATCACCATCATCACCATCGTCATCACCATTGTCATCATCATCATCACCACCGTCATCACCATCGTCATCATCATCACCATCGTCATCACCATCATTATCATCATTATCTTCATCATCCTCATCACCATCGTCATCATGGTCATCGTCACCATAATCATCATCATCATTATTATCATCATCATCATCGTCATCATTATTATCGCTTTAATCGTCGTCGACATCGTCGTCGCTGTAATTGTAATTAGCGAAGTCCTCATCATCACTATTGCCATTATTATCATTGTCATCATCTTCGTCATTATAATCCCCATATCATCATCGTCATCTTCATCCTCACAGTCAGGTATTTATATCTATTCTGCACAAGTCATTTAGTCTACATTGGATGCTCAAATCGTACCAAGATAGACCATGCTCTTCATTCTTTCGTGCAGAATAAAAGAAGTAGGAGACGAGAATCGGTGATCCCTTAAGAAGCCACGATCCTCACTTTCCTAATAATTGAGTATTTGTGCAAATACTAAGTAATGTATCGATGTGTGATTAAGAAAATCGCTGTTAAGGCGGCGAGCTGGCACGCCGGGCGAAATGCTTATCGTTATTTCGTCTGTCTTTACGTTCTGAGTTCAAATTCCGCCGAGGTCGACTTTGCTTTGCCTTTCATTCTTTCGGGGTCGATAAATTAAGTACCTTATATCAAATTCACACACAGGGCTTTAGTTGGCCCGAGGCTATAGCAGAAGGCACTTGCCCAAGGTACCTTTCAGTGAGACTGAACCGGGAACACGTGGCTGGAAGCAAGCCTTTTACCACAAATCCTAGACTGAGCTTCTTACCCGCGTCCCACGGCTATAGCCACGCCTTCGACTATAGCTACGAAATACACGGAGCTAGAACAAGCTAGAACAGGCTGTGAAATGCTTCTTGCTTGCCTACTAATAATTGCTTGCCTACTAATAATTGCTTCATACTAATAATTGCTTTCATACTAATAATTTTCATGTTTTCGTTTCCACTTTCCTCGTATACTTTCACCTCGTACTCCATTCAATTCAAGCCCTAACTCGACTTTCGATTTTGTTCGTTAATATAATCTAAACGCTCGCCCTGAAGTCAAACACAGAAACTTCGGTGTTTATTACAAATATCAGTTGTGGAGTTCACAATCGTAGTAGCAGTGGTGACAGCAATAGTGATTTTGGTGGCAGCAAGCTAACAACACGAACACCAACAATGCAAATAGAAGTATGGAGGAGGATACGTAATGAGTTTCTTTCTCCGTTTTAATTAAGTCAGCGATCGCTAGCCTAATTGAGCTTGTATTTATAGACGGAGTGTTAAATACAACCAATCTGTTCTTACTAGCTGGAGGTAAGAGTGTGTATATATATATGTATATATAATATATATATATATATATATATATATATATATATATATATATATATATATATATATATTATATATATATATATATGTGTGTGTGTGTGTGTGTGTGTGTGTGTGTGTGTGTGTATGTATGTAATTACATTTACACACTCCATACGAGAGAAAGATGGAGAGTGAAGGAAATATAAATATAAGGATGGAAAGACTTCGTGAGGGTGTCAAAGGGAAAATATATGTATATATGTGTGTGTATACACACACACGCACACATATATATATATATATACGTATGTATATATGTATATATATATTATATATATATATGTATATATGTATATATATATATATATATGTATATATACATATATGTACATATATGTATATATATGTATACATATATGTATATATGTGTATATATACATGTATATATATATCTGTGTATATATGTTTGTATATATATATGTATATATATATATATATATACATATATATATACATATATATACATGTAAATATATATATATATCTGTATATATTTACATGTATATATATATATGTGTATATATATCTGTATATATATATATATATTATATATATATATATATATATATATACATATATGTGTGTATATGTATATATATATATATATATATATATATATATATATATATATATATATATGTATATATATCTACATATACATGTATAAAGGCACAGAAACTTCCATTCAACCATCGATCTATCCTACCGTCTGTACGTATATATGTTTGTATTTATGTATGTATGTATGTATGTATGTATGTATGTATGTATGAATGTATGTAAGCACTTATGTATGTATGTAGTATGTATGTATTAAAAAATCGATCTATGTATCTATGAATATATGTACCTGTATATGTATGCATGTAATATATGTGTGCGTATGTATGCATATACGTATGAAATAACACACTACCTGCAAAATGGCGCTTTAAATGTGAAGCTACGGCTAAAATTCTAATATGATATATATATATATATATATATATATATATCATATTAGAATTTTAGCCGTAGCTTCACATTGTATGAGAGAGTGAGGGAGAGAGAGAGAAGGAAAGAGAGAAAGAGATAGATAGATATATGGATAGACATACAGACAGGTAGATAGTTAGATATGTAGATAGATAGATAGAGAGATACGAATGCATGTATATATGTACGTATATATCTGTAGATATGATAACTATACATACATGCATACATATAAAAAACCCTGTTGATGTTGAAATTCCAATGAATAAGCTATGGATCTAGGTTAGAATTCAGCTCTTTGTGTATTGGCAAGTCGAATAATACATACATATGGTGGTATCAATACGTTCCTGGCTTCTTTCTGTAGCGCGCAAACACATGACAGCACATGGTTGAGTGCAGAATGAGAGCTAGCATTGTCCTTCAGGAGACAGAGTACCGAGTGACATCGCTGCGTTTACTTCGCAAGTTGAGAAATTTGTGTTTTAGTGATCACGTATGAGCTGTAACCTGCGATTTTTGTTAGAAACAGGAAGTTGGAAGGAAGAGCCGGCGTGAAATTTTGTATTAGACATGGGAAGTCTACTACAGAGACATTGGGCAGCATGGTTCAGCAAGCTTACAGCGTCTACGCAATGGGTCGTATGCAATGTTTCGAGTGGCATGGGTGCTTCAAATGCGTAAGATCGCCCCAAGAATTCGATGAGCTAACTGGAAGACTTGCCACAAGCGTCTTTCTCGGAAATGTGTAGAAAATGAATCAGATTGCGCCTGAGGATCAACAGAGGACAATGAACGATGTTTTGAAATGCTTGAGGGAGGACTTTCAGCGAAAGCAAGAGTTTCTGTGAAGCGCGAAGTAATGGATTCTTCACGACGAAAATGCACCTTGCCACGAAGTTCTCACTACTCGTGAGTTTCTCATCAAGATCTGCATGGTGTCGCTTCTGCACCCGCCATATTCGCAAGATGTAGCACCTGAGGACTTCCATCCATTTCTCAACGTGAAAATAAAATTCAAAGTTGGCCGTTTTAACATCGATGTCGAGACCAAGAGAGAATCGGAGAAGATTATCGACTCACTTACGGAATACAATCTTCAATCCGGATTCCAAAAACGGTAGCAACACTGTACGTGGTGTAATGCTGCGCAAGGTGACTATTTTGAAGGGGATAATGTTAAAACTTGGGTAAATGAGTTATTCATGCCTTTGAGCGTAACTAGACCCGGAAATTTTTGATACTACCTGGTACATACATACAGACATACATACATATGCAAAACGCTAGGACGTCTGGGACATTGACTGAAAAGGAAAGCAGATGCGAATGTTCCTTGTATCGTGTTTTGTTCCCGTTTCCCGTTTGTACGTCTCCATCATGTTTCCGTACGTTTTGTTATTTCTGTTCCCCCCCTGATTTATCTATATAGCGCACCGTACAATCCGTTGTTTACTTTTACATATATATATATATATATATATGTGTGTGTGTGTGTGTGTGTGTGTGTATCTATGTGTGTACATATGTATATATATATATATTATATATATATATATATATTATATATATATTATATATATATATATATATATATATGCAATACGTACATGCATACATAGCTATTTTGTAATTCAAGACCGGAAAATATACTTACTTTTCCCTGAAGATACCCGACAATATGTAGATTTTGCATCTATAATATGGTTGGCCTAAAGGCAAAATTATAGACGCCACTAACGTGACAGAATCTGCTTAGTAGTTCTAGCATTGCTAAAAATAATCGTTTGAATATTTGATGAAACATGTGTAGGATATTTTCGGATGCTTTTTGGGAGTTTTGTTGATCCGGTTTCTTTTATTCTTAATCTTACACACACACACACACACACACAGACACACACACAGACACACACACACAGACACACACACATATAAATATATATAATGCACATATTTAATTGTAGTTATGATAGTTATATATTTTCATACATACATTAATACATACATACATCTCTCTCTATATAAACGGCAGTTTGTCTGTGCGTGTTTCTGTGTGTCTGTTTGCTTGTACCCTCACCCTGATCACGGCTTTCAACCGATTCTGATGAAACTTGACACACACATAGCCCAATGTCATAATTCAAAACTAACGCAGCGAAAATTTTGAAAAGTTCCCCCAGTTCTGAAAAAAATCGATAAATTCGACATGGGGTCGGGAATCAGAAACACGAACCACAAACTGTCTAGGGGACGCAACTCCACCTTTTTTAAATCTCAAAAAAAATTTACCATCATTTTTTCCATTTTTTTGCTGTTTTTTGGCTATAACTCTCTAAAAATGCTTTATAGTTATTTCCCTTACAAACCTGAGCAACGCCGGGCGATACTGCTAGTATATACATAAAAACCTAGTTTCTCTATCCGGATTACAAAATTACATTTATACCAATGTTATTACTTGGTTGTGTAAGTCACTCTGGATAAGCTTGGATTTTCGGGAAACGTAATCAACAAACCAACCGATTCGCACATTGGACATAGAATCTGAAAGTGGAACTGTGGAAATACGTAAGACTTTTCTCAGGTTTAAAATGTGCCATACTTTCCTTTATATTTTTGTTAGAAAGTGAGTTAAAAATAAACAAAACGGTTTAATAATATAATTTCCCGGACTATTAACTTGTAATCTATTATTTAGAGTAGTCCGTCATCATCATCGTTGTCATCGTCGTCATCATCATCCTCATCATCATCACCATCATCATCATCATCATCATCATCACCACCATCATCATCATTATCATCATCATCATCATTCTTCAGAGGAAGAATTTAAATGATTAGATACATGCATAATACATATATACGTACATGCACACGCACACACACACACACACACACACACACACACACACACACACACACCCACACTCACACACACATACATACATATCAATCTTAAGAAATTAGGTTTCTCAAAAGTAGAAAGGAGAAAGTTAATTCGAAAGACTATAGATCTAATCTATCAGAATTATAAAAGTTTGTAAAACTTTCCAGGATTTTATCATTTAAACATATATGAGCATGTCTAGATATGCAACTATATGCTTGAAAACACATGCATAAAACAAAACATACAAATCTGTACATATACATACATACAAACAAAAATACCCCCGTTGTTGATGTTGAAATTCTAATGAAGGAGCCTTGAATCTAGGTTAGAAACCGGCTCTTTCTCTGTTGACAAGAAATTCTGAAATAAAACTGAATAACGACATATATATATATATATATATATATATATATATATATATTATATATATATATATATATATATATATATATATATATATATATATATATATATAATATATATATATATAATATATATATATATATATATATATATATATATATATATATATTATATATATATTATATATATATATATATAGTATATATATATATATGTATATATATAATAATAATAATAAATCTCTGAACGAGGTATAGGCAGTAACTGCACGACAATGTGAAGTATCTAAATATGGCTAAATATAGTGTTACTGTAGCTTGTAGCCTCAGGAGAACATCTTCTCCAGCTGCCTTTGACACAATTTCTGTGCCCTATCGGTATTTGCAAAGGGAGGTCATCCTTCCCTCGTCAATCTAAGTGATACTCACGGACTGCAGTTTCTGGGCATTGACCCTTCATCAGCGCACGACAATCACCGGTTTTCGATGGAAGGGTCCCAATGCAAATACATATATCCTTTTTCCAGTGACTTTTCGTCACACACACACACACACACATATATACATGTGTGTGTGTGTGTGTGTGTGTGTGTAATATGGGTGACTTATTAACAATTTAATAACCCAAAGGCAAAATTAGAGACACGACTAACGTGACAGAAGGTGCTTAGTATTAACAGCATTGTAAGAAATAAGAGTCAACACGACTCAATAGCACCACCTGCAAATTGTAGTTTAATTTCACGTGCGGAGGGTTCCGTTGATCGCATTCACTGGAACACTCCTTGTCGTACCCAGCAGAATGCCAGTTAGCAAGTTTGGAAGTGGCAGTTATACAATAATCGGACAGGATCTCTGTATAGTTTCTAAACCAGGAAACGTCTGACGACAACAAACACGCAAGTATTCGCGACGATATCCAACGATAGATGAGTCGGCATTTTCTAATATACTATAACCACTGGCGCATCAATGTACTGTTCGATCCAGCTATCTTCTCTCTACACTGCTTTCAGTATGTCTGATCTTCTAAACTCTTTGACTGTTTAACACTAGATGACCTTCAACTTTCGTCGTATCAACCTCCGCACATCGTCACAGCACACATACCCTCTCTAGTTCTTTCTCTTTCATTCGCTCCGTCTCATCAGTCCCTCTTATTCTCTCACATTTCTCTGTATTTCCATACTAACTATTTCCCCCACTCCTTCTTTACCGAACATCAAACCGCTTGGAAAAACTTCACTGCTCACATTTTTAACACGATTACAAATCTAGAAACATCATCCAACGAAAGCTTCACACTAGACAGCAACCATATCAGTAATCAGTGTAGAATTAAAAAAAAAATATTCTGAAGACTTTTTTTTGTATTTTTGTAGTTTTTGGTTTGTTTTCATCACATTTTAATAAAAGACCAAAGGCAACGATTTAGCGTGAAGATGTTATGTAATCTTTGAACAATTACATTCTTAATCATCTCCTCATTTAATTTTCGTTCTATGTGATTAATCGATTAATCTTCTTGTTAATATACCAAGATTTAGACACTAGCAGCAAATAATACCGATTCCGTTCGGACAAATAATTCTCTGGAAGCAGATTTTTCTGTTTGAAATCGATGCAGATGTTTCTTTTATCTCTTATTTATAACTGGAATCGGAACTGACAGAGAATAGCATATAATATTAATGGGTGCCAATCTAATTCTTAAAGAGATATGGCCAAGTTCAGTATGGAGGTTCCAATAACAAAAGGGATGCTAGGTTAACATTTGAGATCAAATCATATACAAACATGAGAGACTGAGAAAAGCGAGAACTCCAAGTTGTTGTCAGCGGTTTTTTGTAAAACTTTAATAAACATGTACTCTCCTATGAAAACATAAAATATACTGAGTAATTCTTCAGTTTAATAGTAAGTTTCTTTTTTATATCGTGAAACACGAAAATGAACAGACATATATACACACACACACACACATACGCGCGCGCATTTCATTTTTTGTTGTTGTTGTTTTTAAATCTTGATGTAGTCACAATATTTTAAGAAAGATTTTCTGAAAAAGATATGAACAATTTGACAAAGAAATTGCAAAACCAAAATATCTTCGAAAGGAGATTTTGTATTGTATGTAAGCCCTTTCTTTAATAATAATATATATACTCTTGGGTATATATATTTATACCCAGGCTAGAATCGAACCCACATATCAACGCTAATACGACTCCATGCGTATCCGATTGAGTCAGACACTTATCCATAAATTTCCCTCAAATTGTTTAGATAATGTCGCTTGAATCGGAGTATCTATATTATTATATAGTTATTATTGTATAAAAAAAGGCTTTGTAGTCGCTCTTTCTCTGTAACATATGAAGCCACTTGGTTCGTTTACAAATATATATATATATATATATATATATAATTCATGCTGTAGATACCTACATATTCATATGGTGGCTGCAATTCGATTTTGAGCAATATCGTCGCTTAATTCTATCATCAAATTAGCATTGATGCGGCTTTTAAATCCCTCTGGAGATTGACACTCGTTTGCAGAGCTTCTGTAACAATGGGTCCCTTTTGCAGCAAATGTTTAGAGAGATTAACACCGACGTTAATTAATGCCAGCATTCAATAATGGAAATTTTCATTGAGTGTCTTGCCTTCGTCGCCTACATCTGGCCATAATAAGCAGCATATGATAAAGATGTTACAAATGGAGTGATTCCTGTGTATGAAGCTTTTCCAAGTGAGGAAACGCTTTGAACAAGCAGCATCCCAGTCTTGAAAGAACTTATGAATTTGCCAAATTAGTGCTTATATAGGGACTAATACACGCAAGACCTTATTCACAAATGCATAACCAACAGCAATCAGAAACTCACGCGTTGAAAGAAAAGGCTTTTCATTTCAGTTTGGTGTAGAGATAAAAATTCTCAAAATTTTCAAAAGGGTGTTAAAACACGGTAATTAGCACAGAGTTCCCTCGATTGTACTAAAATAATGGACGCGTTTCCAAATCGGAAACACTTCTTTGATTCTGTAACGAATTTAAAATGGATCCCTCCCTCTAACACACATACGCACACACAAATGTATACACACATATATATATACTTACTTACATACATATATATATATATATGTGTGTGTGTGTGTATAAATTAAAGAAGCACTACCATGTAGCAATTGAACAATGATATACTTAAATCATACCACAGAGAAAAAAAAATTAAAGATACGATAAAACATTTACCTAGAACTAAATAAAGTACGAAATAATAAATAAGTCATATATAATTAGTACTTTATTTAGTTCTAGGTAAATGTTTTATTGTGTCTTTAATTTTTTTCTCTATGGTATGATTTAAGTATATCATTGTTGAATTGGTACATGATGGTTCTTCTCTAATTTATATACATGTATTATATATTGTGGAATTTGATTTAGTATTACTAAATTGAATTTTCCCCCGTAAGTTTGAAATCATATTCCCTAAATTATCAGTGAAGGTTTATCAATCCGGGCAAAATACTTTATAAGTTCTCTTAGTACACTAGGCTAACAATATGGTTTAGATCAGTAAAAAAACAAAAACAAGGCCTTCTTTTGGCAATGTCTGCGGTTAGAGCTTATCATCATTCTATATCGTAAATTTGTGATTGTACTCCAGTTATACTGGTTTTTACACAGACTGATATACAAGACAACGTATAAATGAAGTCCATTATATATTTTTCCGTTATTGGAATTAATTTGACTTACAGTTGTTTCCAGTTGTTATTGTAGATTCATTGTTCATTATTGATAGGTTTACTCAATCCGTCCGTTGATGAGGTGAGAAAACTTGAATGATCTGAAAATTAATGCTACTTTGGTCCGAGTCATTTCTGGTTATTACAAAGCCGAATACTGATGGAATGGTATCAGTACGGGGTTTGTGTAAAGGGAGGCAATAAGAATCAGCATATATTAAGCGGACGAGAGAAAAAGAGGAAAGTAGAAGAGAGGTGATGGTTTGGAAGAGAAGGAAAGAAAGATGGTGAGAAAGGAATGGAAAGAATAAAATGGGTGTGGATTTCTATAGAAAAGCTGACCAAATCTTTCGCAACCTTCCCATCATAATCTACTTACTGCTAATCTTTCATTCCTTTTCTAATACAATTATTCACTGTGTGATGGTATAAATGATCAAATATTCTTTGGTACTCAAGGCACAAGGTCCGAAATTTTTGGAGAGGAGGCCAGTCGATTACATCGACTCAGGATGCAACTGGTATTTAATTCATCGACCCCGAAAGGATGAAAGGCAAAGTTGACCTCGGCAGAATTTGAACTCAGAACGTAAAGACAGACGAAATACCGCTAAGCATTTCGCTAGCGTTTCTGCCAGCTCGCCGCCTAACAAATGAGCAAATACCAAAAATTCAAATTGACCATGTGTGTCATTGGCCCATATCAAATTTTAACTCAATATTTGGAGAATATCTGACTTGAAAACAATGCAGATATTTTCGTTTGTGATGATCCAGTTACAAACACGAACGTTTTTATGGTTGTCCTTTCCTTAATTTTGGCATTTTTCTACTCATTCTTCTGTACATGGTTGAGAATAATGTAACTTAATGTATATTAATGAGATGATTATGACTGGATTCCGTTTCATAAGTTCATAAGCTATAAGATACATAATGAGGACAGGGAGGGCGCTTTATATGTATACATTTGCAAGTAGCTACACAATTAAAGAATTTATTTATTGTAACAATAATGAATTTAAAATTATAAGTTCAACGGAAAGTATGAATAATATTAATTGTGGGCATAGGAGTAGCGTAGGATAATTCAGAGAAGGGTGTAGAAGATGAGGAATAGATTGGTGCACAACGAATTTAATTGAATTAAACTTATTCGGCACATAATGTGTCTCTAGCCTATGTATGTGAGAACTGTGTGGGGAGCCTCAAAGAGCTACATTTAGATATGTAATAAAATCGGAATATTTTGACGAATCTATGGACACATGGACACAAGTTGGTTCAGTGTTGTGGTGGATTATGTAACAATATGTTTATAGACTCTTTTCAGCGTAACTAACATGGGGGTTTTTCTTCCATGGTTTAATACTCCAGTGTAGCTGAATGGCCAAATAATATTATTTGGCACCTAATTTATATATTTGAGCTTATGTATGCAGTTAACTAGTGAGATAAACTTAGTGTATCTAAAAGAAGTAAAAAGTCTCAGATGAGATGTGTAGACATGTATATAAGTATAGACACATGTATATAAATGAAAGCGAGAATAAAATTAACGTTTCTAAAAAAGTGTTGTTTTCTTTTTTTTCCTTTGTATTGTACATTATGTATGCGCGCTAATACATACATACGGGCATGCATACAGACATACATATACTTCTGGGTGGATGGAGTCATGGAGCAACCTCCAAAATGGTGAAAAGTAAGGGAACCAAACGAGACATACGTGCTTGAAAGAATGTATGTACAAATATTTAAATACTGTTCTTGAATTTTAGTTAAGAACAGTACGAACATTTGTTCCAACCTATATTTAAAAGGAAAAAACATCCCTTTTTTTTTAACAGTCGTTAATTTTAATCTCGCTATTTAAAATAATGTATATATCATACACACATATAGACACACACTCACACTTACAAACAGACACACACATACACCTGCACACACATGCTCGGATATATACACATGCATACATACACATACATAATATTTCTTCGTTGGTTAAGCGTTCCGTTTTGTTCTTTACACTTCAAAATAATTTTCCTGTCTTATCCCATATAATGCTTTAGCTTAACACATTATCTAAATCGAATTAGCCATTATTGCTTTACTAATCGCATTAAAACTGCTTCCTTCTTTCCATTCAAACCCAATTACATAATCTACCAAATGTATGAATCCGGATTTTAATTTTTTTTATGTACACCTTCCGAAGACATCAATAAGATTAAGCAACGTTGATGTATACTCCTTTGCATTTCCCCTTCCCTAAGCAAATATCTATCAGTTGAACGCTGTATGCTTTGGAAGACACATTATATGCATAGCTAAATTACACACACACACATGCGCGCTCGCACGAACACACATATGTAGTTTGGGGACTTAGTTTGCAGGATTCTTGATGTGTACTCCTGTTCAAACAGATTCTGCAATATCCCGGGAGGGTCATTATTCTGATAATGAATACATGCACTGGTTTTATTTAACTTTTTTTGTAAGTCATTTCGTTGGCATTTAGCCAATTAAGTAATTGATCGGTTGATTAATCGTTCGTTCAATCAATCATTCAATGAAGTTGGTTAAAGTTCTTACGTCGCCATTCATGACTTCACCAATGGCGTGCCCTTTGTACACTAGATGTACTTCATGCCTGTTTTCTTAATATTATATCAGCGTTTCTAAATAGATAGATAGAGAGTGAGTGAGAGAGAGAGAGAGAGAGAGAGAGAGAGAGAGAGAGAGAGTTACATTCACACAAACACTCACACACCGATATAAGTTTACATATATACTGATGTAAATATATCGGGTTGTCCGGAAAGTTCGTGGCGATATTTAAAGGAAAGAAAAAGGTCAATAAATACATCCCATTACATTTTTAATCAACCAAATATGAACCATTGTGTTACACAATGCGTCTCCATCTCTCCTTTAACTTGAAATACCCTCTTTCAGAATGGAGCTGGTTTCATGGCAAAGAATTCATCAAGGTATCTTTTTATGTCATCCAAGGAATTGAAATTTTTACCATTAAGACTATTCTGCAAAGGCCTAAATAAGTGGAAATCCGAAGGAGCAATATCTGGTGAATATGGACGGTTGGGTAACACATCCCAGCCGAGCTGCAGCAATTTTTGTCTGGTTCCCAAAGTATCAAGTGTCGAAAATTAACTTTCGTATCTTCCATTTTAAAGGGTTACAGAATTAACAGTTAATAGGAACATAAATCTTCTTCCACGAAAAGATAGCTTAAACTGTGCTCTAAATGGGGGTGTAGTCAAATGCTATTTTATAGACTAAACCATGTCCTAAAATAAGTCGAAAGCTATGCTTCTATAAATCGGCACGAACTTTCTGGACAATCAAATACATGCGTGCACACACAGACACACACACACACAAAGACGCACAGAGATATACATACATACATATATGGATGGATAACAAATATTCTTATATGCCTGCATATTTATACATATCCATATGTCTATACATACATACCTATAAGGTACTAACTGGCACGCATAATTCCCACACCAACCGTGACGTAGACCGCCTCTTCCTAAAATGAAAACAAGGTGTCAGAGATTTAATATCGATCCAGATACTTTTGAATGTCGTATCATTCCAGCTACACAGTGGAGTCGATGTAATCGACTTAATCCGTTCTTCTGTCCTTGTTTGTCGCCTCTGTATTTAGCACCTTGTGGGCAGTAAAGAAATAAGAAACTGACGGGGATAGTTCAAATTCAATCTCTTAATGGCACAGTGAAGATTTGTAAGACATTCTAGAGATTCTCTAACAGATTCTTTAGATGAATAGATACACATATGAGTGTGTGCATCGACAGGCAGCTCAACCGACACACCAACTTAACCACATATTTACAAACATCGTGAACTCTCTTAACTCAAAGAAACCATGTCGCTTTGTTAGCGACCGACTTGAACTCTCTTAAGAAGTTAAATAAAATTCAAAGGAAATATATACACACATACATAAATGAATATGCATATATCCTGTTCCTATTTACTTCTGGCAGTCGGTTGATCTATTGTGAAATACGAAATCGAACAGACGGTGAATACATGAACAATGTAAAGTTAAAAATAAAACGTTTACATGGTATATATCGAACATATATAGAACTTTACCAAATAATACTCTAAAATAAATGGCATGTCAGTGCAGTATTAACAAATAATGCATTTCTCAATATATATCGCCTGGAGTATTTAGCTTTTTCGATTGGTGGTCTGCTTTATTATTTTCACAATGCAGATATACACGTGGGAAGGAAAATCCGTTGTCAAATCTGTTTCATAGATTTGTCATTCAAGTCAATTTCTGACAGCAGGTGGACAATTTTTTTTTTTCTGCTCAGTATTCGAACCCATTCTATCTTGTGTAAGGTGTTCTCCGGCATCATTTATATGGATCCTCGATTTATTTTCTTCCTGTATAATCATATATTCGCCTCTGGCAATATGGTAGGTATTGCTTCAGAGACGACTTGCGAACAACTTTCAAGACTGAAATTTTACAGAAATTTCAGATGCGTAAGAAACACATATTTCGTGTAAAGAAAGAAAGAACGTTTGTGAAATGGTTTCTATTATTCTAGGATTAACATTCTGATTTCAAATCTTGCTGAGGCCAGTTTTGTTATTTATCCTTCGGGAGTCAATAGCATAAAGCAGCATTTAAGATGTTGTCGAAGTCGTTCCCACAAAATGACTATATACAGTAATCCCACGTCATATCGCGGTTCACCTATTGCAGCAGTTAATCATTTAAACTTACGTCGATTCCTCCATGGTGGTGTTTTGCATTAATTATAAAATAAATATAAACAAATTATAAATATAATAAAATATATATACAGTACAGTACTGTTTGTACTTCGCAGATTTTCACGGTGGGGTTTTGGAACGTAACAAGCGCGATAGTCGAGGGATTACTGTACAAAAGAAACAAATTATAGGACCCATATATATCAGTATATATACATATACACACACACACACACACATATATATATATATATATAATATATATATATAATTATATATATATACATACATATATATGTATATATATATATATATATATATATATATATATATATATATATTATATATATATATATATATACACACACATATATATGCGGGTGTGTATGTATGTATATGTATGTGTATATAAGCACGCAATAATTGAGTATCAGCCACATTGAACTCATTATATGCATCGTAGATTTTCAATATTAATTTAGTAAAACCTGTAAAGAGACTCTACTAAAATGCCTGTTTCATTCATATAGATGTGTGTAAGTATGCATGTATGTGTATGTGCGTGTTTGTACTTCTCTATTTGCATGCGATTGTGCTTGTGTGGTCATTTCTGTGCCTGGATGTACTTCTCTACGTTACGTTCATGTATACATACATATTTACATTAATACACACATACTTGTAAGTATATTTTTTTATACATATAAGTATATTATATATATATATATAATATATATATATATATATATTATATATATATAATAGCATGTGTTGACGTGTACACCTGTTTCGTACACACCTTACTTCACTTTCTTTGATGTGTAAAATTCGAAGGAATGTTCGTTGTGCATATCACTCGTACAATCAGACCATTCTCTCTGAACCATACCATAAGATATAGATAAACTGTAACTTAAAATAGCGCTATTCATTGAGGCAGACTGAGGATCACAGATAACCACTTGCTATCACCAATGGACCGGAATGTATGTTATCTATGTTACTATTTTCAGTTCTCTTTAAATTTTTGTTTCATATATTTTTATTGATTATTCCTTAGAAACATGGAATATTCTGGAAACCAACATTTACCATGACCATTACACTTTAGTATTTCTAATTTTAAATGTTCTTGTTGGTTATTTTTTTTTCAGTAATTTTTCTCTGTTTATGCAGTTTTTTTCATGTATATATTTTTCTTGTTGACTTATCTTTTCGTTTTTTTTTATAACTACACATAGACGTAAATCCGTATGTATCTGTATGTGTACATATATTTTTTTGTGTTTGCATGAGTGTGTGTGTTTG
>NC_043002.1:62486217-62496217 GCF_006345805.1 Octopus sinensis | reverse complement strand
ACACGGATATAAAGACAGACAGATAGATATATCATAGCTAGATAAACACATCTATATTAGCATACATATCCGTGGGCATATCTATGAGTGTCTGTATTAATAAACGTGTTTTTTATGTATGTACATCTGTATATCTATATAGCTATTTCTCTCTCTCTCTCTCTCTCTTCTCTCTCTCTCTCTCTATCTATCTATCTATCTATCTATCTATCGATATATATATATATATATATATATATATATATATATATATATATATATATATATATATATATCCATCTATCTATCTATCTTTCTCTATCTCTATATGTGCGTGTATATACACGCACGTACACACATACATATATACACGGTCGTGTATAACACACACACACACACACACGCCATGCTTATTCAAAAATCTTTAAAGGCTCTTTTTGCCTTTCCACAAATCCCTTGTATTTGATCAGGCTAAAAATATGATTATACAACTTCAGTGCAATACCGCCACAGAGTACAATCATTCGCACTTCTATTCCTATGATTTCATTATGACCGAGTCGATGTCCCTTATAAAAGATGAAATTCATATTGTTATACATCTTTGTGTTTTAGAGCGCTCTTCTCTAAGTGTTTCCCTATTATTTCGGCATTTAATATTTACTGTCCCCCTAATTATAATTACGTATTGAAGTTTCCTTAATACCATAATTAACCGACCGCCGTTTTGTATTTCGTTACATATTACTGATTACCTTAATAGGTGGGCAGAGGGAAACATATACGAATAAGGCGATATTTTAATACCTCTCCTAACTACCTATATATCGATCTGTTTTTCAATCTATATATCTATATATCTATCTTTCTATCTCTACCTCTCTTTTTTGTTTGTTTGTTTGTTTTTTCTTTCTTTCTTTCTATCTATCTATCTATCTATCTATCTATCTATCTATCTATCTATCTATCTATCTATCTATGTTCTATCTTCCAATCTGTCTACTTACTTACCCACCTACCTATCTACCTACCTACCTACCTACCTACCTACCTACCGTCCAATCTGCCTGCCTGCCTACCAACGGACCTACCTATATCTATCTGTTTCTCTCTCTATCTCTACCTCTCTTTCTATGTATCTATCTATCTATCCACCCATCTTCATTTCTTTCACTTTTTCACCCATCTATCCACCCATCCATCCATCTAGCAATATTGAAAGTAGAAAACAAAGAGACATCTATTTACAAAAACATTGAAGAGAATAAAAGCAACCCCATTTCTTCACAAACCGATCCCCAAAGTAACACCTAAACCAGCCCCCAAACCAGCCCCGAAATCAACCCCCAAAGCAGCCATCAAACTATCTAGAATTGCCACATTTACAGCATCAACTTGAGGTAACCCTTCCGCGGACATACAAACCTAGAAATAGCAGCCACGCCTCCCGACTGCCTGAGATCACGCTACTTCTAATTCAGACAAGAAATATCATATTAGAAAATCTAGTCATGGCTATACATTTAAAATAGGTTGTTCACGGCTGGAAAAACGTTGTTCATAGAACTGCTCAATCAGAACCGACCCGGGGTTACACAACAGAAATCAAATACAAAACAAACGTCTTTCTTTAATATCGTACAACATGCTTAGCTAACAACGCCACCATCAGCAATGCTATCATCGCCAACGCCAAAACTGCCAGCAATAATGATAACAACAACAACAACAACAACCACAATATCAACATAAACACTCGCTGCAACAACAAATACAACTGGTATATTATCGTGGCTAACTACACCACAAATAAGATTTGCAAAAAAAAAATAAACATTAGCTTTATCAACAATAAACATTGAGAAATCTTCACTTAATACAACAACAACAATAAAAATGACAGAGCAACAACAAAAATAACAAGGATAATATATCATCTTGACTACTTACAACAAGAGCAACAACAACAGCAACAGCAGCAGTAGTAGCAGCAGCAGCATCGAGTGTACTAAATGGAGAGAAATATAAAACAAAATCTTAATACAACAAAATTAAATTTTCCTTTCGGAATTTTCTCGATCTTAAAGGTTGAAGAATGATCAAAGTGACATGGAAAAATCTTACGATCTCAATTATGTGTTAGCTTGTGGCAATGCTTGGTGGTGATGGGGGATGTTGATGGTGGTGGTGGTGGTTATGCTGGTGGTTGTGGAGGTGTTTGTGCTAGTGGTGGTGATGGTGGTGGTGGTTGTGGTGGTTGTAGTGGTGGTTGTGGTGGTTGTAGTGGTGGCGGTGATGTTTGTGCTGGTTGTGGTCATGATGGTGGTTGCGATGGCGGTGGCGTTCGAGGTGGTAGTGGTGTTGGTATTTATGCTGGTGGGGGTCGTCATAGTGGTGGTGGTGATTGTGGTGTTTGTGGTGATGCTGGTAGTGGTGGTTGTGGTGATGATGGTGATTATGATTGTGGTGGTGGTGCTTGTGGTAGTGGTGGTGGTGCTTGTAGTGGTAGTGATGGTGGTTGTGGTGATGATGGTGATTATGATTGTGGTGGTGGTGGTGGTGCTTGTGGTGGTGGTGGTGGTGTTTGTAGTGGTAGTGATGGTGGTTGTGGTGATGATGGGGATTATGATTGTGGTGGTGGTGGTGTTTATGGCAGAGGTGGTGGTTGTGGTCATAGTGGTATTTGTGGTTGTGGTGATGGTGGTGCTTGTGGTGGTATTGTTTATACTGGCGGTGGTTTTTAAGCTGGTAGTGGTGGTGGCGATTGTGGTCGTAGTCATGTTGGTAGTTGTGTCTGTGTTGGTGGTTCTTGCGGTAGTGGTTGTGGTTATTGTTGTGTTGGTTGTGATGGTTGTGGTTGTAGTGGTGGTGCTGGTGGTAGTTTTTGTCGTGGTAGTAGTCGCAGTTCTCGTTGTACTTGTTGTGGTTGCGGATATAGTACTGGTGGTTGTGCTGGTGATGCAGTGATGATATTGCTGATGGTAGCAGAGCTGGTGTTGGTGGTGCTGCTACAGTGTTCATAATGGCGGTCGTAATGATGGAAATGGTAGGGGTTCTGGTGGGGCAGTGGTGTTGGTTATAACGATGACGGTAGAGATACTACTGCAATGGTGGTGCCGATGGGGATGGTTGTGGTGAAAGCATTGATGTGATTGTAGTAACTTTGTTAGTGTTATTGATGGTGGTGGTGGTGGTGGTAGTGGTGGTACGGCTGCTGCTGCTGCTGGCAGTAGTGAAAATGGTGGTTGCGATAGTGGTGCTGGTGTCTTCTTCACGCGTTAGACTGACTTTTGCACATGCGCGAAAGCTACGTTGTTATCCTCATTCCGTAAACAGTGGATTTTAACTGGTGGAGAGCTGAACCATCCTCGGGTACAGAGGATTCGCAATCTCGACTAGGATCTGAAAGTTTACCACACCATAGTGGGCCACACCATGGTTCCTCTGCTTTGTGGCAGAAGTAGGAAAAAAGAGTGAGAGAAAGTTGTGGTGAAAGAGTACAGCAGGGATCACCACCCCGCCCCGCCCCGCCGGAGCCTTGTGGAGCTTAGGTGGTTTTGCTCAATAAACACTCACAATGCCCTGTCTGGGAATCGAAACCGCATTCTTATGACCGCGAGTCCGTTGCACTAAGTACTCCACCATTACGCCTTCACTGGTGCTTGTGTTGGTAGCAGTGGTGGTGTTAGTTAGGGTATTGATGGGAGTGATGGTGGCAGTTGTGATTGTCTTAGTGTTGGTGGTATGATGGTGGTGGTGGTGACGGCATGTCTGTGGGCGGTGCTGATAATAACGGTGATGGCTGTGGCGGTGGCGGTGGCGATGGATCTGTTGTTCGTTTTGTTAATGTTGGAGGAGGTGGTGTGTGGGATGCTACTGACCATGATGGTAGTGTTGGTGTCGGGAGTATTGATGGTGGTGGAGGTGATGCGATGGCGGTGCCGTCGCTGGTGTTGATGTCAGAGGAGACATGGTTGGTGATGGCAATGACTGACGGTAGTGATGACAGAAGCGTTGATCACGTGTTTTTGATGATGGAGGTGGTGGTGGTGGTGGTTATGGTGGGTGGGGATGGTTGTTGTGGTGATGTCGATGGTGGTGGTGACGATGAATCCGGAGGTGTTTCTCTTCATGTTGGAGGATGTAGTGGTAATGATGGTAGTGATGCTGCTGCCAAAACTGATGATGATGATGATGATGTTGATGGTGGTGGTGGTGGTGGCGGCGATAACGACTCTGGTTTGAAGAATCACGATGATGGTAACTTCAGTGTTGCCGTTGAGGGGGCATTTATGGCAATGGTAGAGGTGGTGGTGATGGTAGTATTGAGGAGGTGAAGTGGAGGTAGTGTTGCTATATCGGGTAGTAGGGGTTCAGGTCTTTATGATTAAACCAGTGGTTGTGACGTTATGGTCGTAGTAGAAGTGGAAGTGATGCTAATAGTTGTGATGGTAGCGACGGCAGGAAAGACAGATCTTCCCCTACTTCAAGCCAGAATCAGTCCGAACGCCTGGGAAACAGAAGCCGCCAAACGTCCCCTTTGGCAAAGAGCAATTCATTTCGGTTGCCTCACTTTTGATGAGAGGTGAAAGACTGAAGAAAAAGCAAACAGAAGGAAACGCAAGGCCCGGCAATGGCAACGAAGATCACCTCACGCTCTGCCATGTGATCAATGCCCGAGACTGCTCCATCTTTGACTTGGCCTTCTGAGTCATGTCAGGTTTAAGGATCATGGAGGCAGATGAACCAACCTCAGAAACGAGTGGCGCCGACGACTACGATGACGGGAAGAGGAGGTAATACTAATATTTATGATGGTTAGGGGTAATTGTGTTGATAGCGATAATGGTAGTTCTTGCTGGTAATTTACATGATGCTAATAAAGAAATGAGAGCAATGGCGATTATAAAGAGTCTTATGCTAGTTGTACTTGGAGGACTGGGTTGTGGTTGTAGATATGTTTTTCTTTTTGGTGTTTTATTTCTAATCTCACGTCTTTGATCGAAAGACAGTAATTGAACCATCTCTGCTGAGCGTAGGATGTTTTCCAGACGAAAACACTTACCACTTCTCCTCTCATGGATGGGCCAGGAGGAAAGACAAGTTCTCAGCATCCATGGAGCTGCAGAGACTGACAGATATTCGTTTCACTGTAACCGTGCACATATAAGCATCCATGAAGCCACAGAATGTGACATATTGGTTAAAAACAACTGCACGTATCTAATGGTCCTACCCTCTGAGCTTTCTATAGGGGCTTACTCCCTTAAATTTCTTTGAAAACCACAATTAATTCCTCCACAACGCAAAATAAGGCTTCATTATCATATTAGGCATGGAAGACCACAAGTAGTCCTACACGCATCTTTCAAATTTCTGTTTGTCTCCGGCAACGAGTGACACGAGGCAGAGTAGCCACCAAGATGCTGGATTTGTATGGAGCTATCTTCTGGCAGATGAGCACATACAAAGCTGAATCTTCTCTGAATCGGAAGGATCGTCTATATACGAGTGACCGTCTTTTGGACGGTCCCTCTAGCATCCATGAAATGTTAATTAACACAGTGCTGCTGCTTCGAGTCAGAGTAGGCCTTGTGGGCAATAAAGAAATAGGTATTTCATCTGAATTTACGTTCTGAATTCAAATTCCGCCGAGGTCGACTTTGCCTCGATAAATTAATTACCGGTTGCGTACTGGAGTCAATCTAATCGACTGGTACCCTCCCTAAATACTTCAGGCCTTGTGCCTAGAGTAGAAAAGAATATATTTGTAATATGTCGTCTGTCTTTACGTTCTGTGTTCAAATTCCGCCGAAGTCGACTTTGCCTTTTATCCTTTCGGGGTCGATAAATTAAGTACCAGTTGCGTACTGGAGTCGATGTAATCGACTCAAATATTTCGGGCCTTGTGCCTAGAGTGGAAAAATATATCTGTAATGTGATAATATCGTGAGGACAGTTATAGGAAAGCAGTTGCAGAGACAATAGTAGAATTGCAGTTGTAGTTGTGTGGTGACAGTAGTAGATGCAACAGAGACAATATTCCCGGTAGCGCTTGTTGAGTTGACGCTAATACATTTGGTGGGACAGGTGATTAGGGTGATTCTGAGAGTTGTGGTGTTGGCAGTCATAGTATGATGTTTGTGGCAGATGTTGTGTTGGTGATGATTGTGGCTACAATAAAGTTTGTAATAGTAGTAGAACTGATGGTTATGGTTACGTTGCTAATCATTGTATAATC
Source organism: Octopus sinensis (assembly GCF_006345805.1). Lineage (NCBI taxonomy): Eukaryota > Metazoa > Mollusca > Cephalopoda > Octopoda > Octopodidae > Octopus > Octopus sinensis. The sequence goes on along the minus strand of NC_043002.1, from coordinate 62,489,997 downwards.
GAGGTAATGATTGGAAGGATGTTAAGTTATTTTGATGGTGATGATCATCATGGTATGATTGCCTGTAGTGGTGATCATGGTGGTAATATTAATGGTGGTAATGTTAAGAGCGGCGAGCTGGCAGAATCGTTAGCACGCCGGGAGAAATTCTCTGCTGATACATTTTTAGTTCAAATTCCACCGAGGTTGACTTTGCCTTCCATCCTTTCGGGGTCGATTAAATAAGTACCAGTTATGCACTGGGGTCGATGTATTCGACTTAATCCCTTTGTCTGTCCTTATTTGTCCCCCTTTATGTTTAGCTCCCTGTGGGCAATAAAAAAATAAATATTAAGGGGGATAAAGGCTAGTTAATTTCTTCTACCCTAGACTTACTTTACCTGATATATAAAAGGAGATTTGGCTGTTATTTCTAGTAAGTCAAGCGGTCAGGTAGAGGTTCTTGTATTCTCTCAATGTGTTCGCGTCATCTCATTATACACATCCACTCGGAATATGTTGACTATTTGCCAGTTAAAGATATTCATATAATGCCCAGTAATGGACTTTTCGATAGAAGAAGAGAATTAGAGATAGACTTCAAAAGATGCCTAGAAATTTAGTACTTAGTTTTGATCCTTTACATCACGGTTTCGACTCAAACCCGAGGACAGTTTGGTTTGTGATGTCCCTTCGATCAATGAAACAATGTCGTTGCTTAACTCCAGGCCACATCTCAACGAAACAGATATATGATGAAAGGTATTTTCATGATCAAAGGTTTTTCCATGTAATTTAAGGGAAGTAAAATACCATATTATGTTACTTCTTTGTTTCTTAATATTTTTCTCCTTCTTTAAGTCAGAGGTGTGCGATTTAAGGGACAGTTGGCTGCTGTTTCTTGTTATTTCTATATCCACAGAAACGCAACCAAGTGTTCGAACCTGCAGTAATTTCTGTCAATATGATTTTTGTCCAGTACATACTAGTTGTACATTCTAGAGCCTTGTCATGAAACGTTGCGAAATGATATATATATATATATATATAATTAGGGTTCAGCAACGATTAGCTTCACCACACACCGAAGTTTAGAAATAGCAGTCAAAATCTTAGCTATTCCTTCTACTTTGAAGGGAGTTCCCAGAAAAACAAAAGGTCTTGAAAACAAAGAACTTTGCTTTGGTTTTTCTGGGAACTCTCTTTAAAGTAGAAGGAATAGCTAAGATTTTGACTGCTATTTCTAAACTTCGGTGTGTGGTGAAGCTAATCGTTGCTGAACCTTAATTATATAGTATTACTTAAACTTACCATAAAATGGTATTTTTCATGTCGAATCCTACTTGGTGAAATTATTAATTATTTCTTAATTAATTAATTTCACCCTTTGTTATTATATATATATATATATATATATATATATATATATATATATATATATATATATCCAGAGAGCGAGAGAGAGTCGAGCCTAAGATTGTGAGGTTGTGAGTTCGAATTCCGGACTGGGCTGCGTATTGTGTTCATGAGCAAGACACTTTGTTTCACGTTGCTGCAGTTCACTCAGCTGTGGAAATAAGTAGCGATGTCTCAGGTGCCAAGCTGTATCGGCCTTGGCCTTACCCTTGGATAATACTGGTGGCGCGGAAAGGAGAGGCCGGTATGTATGGGCGACTGCTGATCTTCCATAAACAACCTTGCCCGGACTTGTGTCTGGGAGGGTAACTTTCTAGGTGCAATCCCATGTCCAGTCATGACCAAAGGGGGTCACAATATATATATATATATAATATATATATATATATATATATATACTTGATAAGTGTAAGCGCCTTTATATGCCAGATTGTGGTAGAGGCGAGAGAGAATATATCAAATATAATTAAAAACATAATTTTTGTAGGAAACGCCAATTGTAAAGTAAAATCTTTTTATTTTATTTACAAAAGATTGCCGAAACTATGCATAGTCTAGGAAAGATAGGGTAAACGTTTTTATTTCTCTTTCCCTTTCAGAATTACAACTATTAGTGGTTTGGAGTTTAACTGCTCTTTCTAGTGAGTCAGATGTCCTATTATGGTCATCTCTTATGTATTTAACTGCACATTGTATTTTTCTATAAATATAAATATAAATACACACACACACACACACACACACACACACACACACACACACACACACATATATATATATATATATGTGGCCCAAAAGTAGGTTTACAGTTATTCAACTGTCTCTTTCGCATTCATATATTAACAGTTTAGATCTTAATTATAAAAATATATGAAACCATTATTCTATGCTAATTTCGATAAATTTGTCAATCTCCCTTTTCAATTTGTAAGATAGAAATTTATATGTAATATGTGTTAAAAGAAATTTAAGGTGTCTACTTGATAACTGTAAATCTACTTTTGGGCCACACTGTATATATATATATTATATATATATATATATATATATATATATGTGTGTGTGTGTGTGTGTGTGTGTGTGTGTTTCTCTGTGTGTTTCTGTGTGTGTGTCTTTGTGTGTGTTTGTGTGTGTGTGTCGTTGTGTGTGTTTGTATGTGTGTGTGTAACCTGTGAATAGTTAGGGTTGTTAGGATTATAGATATATAAAGTTGAATACAAAATAATAACAGACAAAGACATCCAGATTGCAAAATTTGTTGAGACACGGAGTGAATAGGAAGTATCAAGTGTTTCAGCCAGGCAAAATTTAAAACATAATCAGATATAAAATGTTAAATTTAGATTTTCTTTCCGTTTCTTGAAATTTTAAAAATATTTTCTTCTAAGCAGCATGAAATCAAGAGTTATTTCTGAAAAAGAGGATGAAAAACAAAATAAATGATAACATCTGTATAACAAAAAAATAAGGAGAGAACGAGCGAAGAAGTAAGGAAAAACAGATAAACAGATATGATACTAAATTCACTATGTTCGCCGTGTACGCCATTTCTATTCCGTTGCACAAACGTTGATTTATTTGTATTGCTTGGATGGCATGTTGTCATGGAATGCAGAAAGCGTTTCCTTACTCTCACAAGAAATAACAGTTCATTGAAAATATATGGTCGCTGTAAAGTAAAATAAAATTACATTAAAATAAAAAAATAATAATAAGATATTAAAAAAGGAAGTCACAGAAAATAAGAGAGAATAAGCTTCTTTACATTATGACGCGCTTGCCATTTCCAGAAATATTACTGTAGTATCAAAACCGAACTAAGGTACGGCTGTTTTAAAAGAAAAACTGAAAAAAAAACATTTAAAATGTTAAACAAATCAAGATATTTGATATTTTTGTATTACTAATTTTCTTTACAAAAGCACCTAAACGAAACCTTTTGTTTTTGACAAAACCGAGAAAAGCTAGATGAGCATAATGTGGATGAAGATAATGATAATGATGATGATGTTATTGATAAGATATATAAAAAAAAAGAATTTTTTCTACTCTAGGCACAAGGCCTGACATTTTTGTGGAGGTAGCTAATGGATTACATTGAAACTTATGTTCAAATGCTACTTATCTTATGAAGCCCGAAAGAAATGAAAGGCAAAGTCAACCTCGGTGGAACTTGGATGCAGAACGTGAAGAGACGGAAGAAATTACGCTAAGCATTGTATCTTACGCGGTGGCGATTATGCCAGCCTGTCGCCTGAAAAAGTGATGATGATGATGATGACAATGACGACAACGATGCTGATGATGAGGATGAGGATGACCAAAACAACGACGACGCTGATGATGACCATGATGATGATGATAATTATGATGATGAGGAGGATG
>NC_043002.1:62456217-62481217 GCF_006345805.1 Octopus sinensis | reverse complement strand
TCTCTGCTCGCGGTATACAATAAATAATCATATTTTTGAATAGTTATTTCGTAATGTTTCACTCGCTTTTGAAATAAAAATGTTTACCCCGTTCTCATAAGATAGAAGTCTATATATATCTGAAATTATCAATGCTGGGAATGTAATATAGCGTCTTGTTCATTAAAAAGCTTTATGAATTGTGGATAATATCATATGGTGTACGTGTAATAAAATTGATGGAGTTTAATAGCTTCCTCATGAAAAGAAACACGTTGGCACGTACACAGACACGCACACACGCACACACGCGCACACACACACACACACACACACACACGCGCACACACACACACACACACACACACACAACACACACACACACACGCACAAAGAGAAGAAATCAAGTTTTGATAGGAAAGAAAAAAAAAGAGATCTTGAAGAATTATAAACCGCCTTAAGCATGTATAACAGAAAAGTAAATCCATTAATGGACCCCACGGAGATCTACAGAGATTCAGCGTGATACAAAACGTGATAAGGTCGACGTCTTTGAATTTAGGTAGAACTTATTTTAAAAAGCAGGGTGGACTGGAGTCACCTAAAGTAAAATAAATAAAACACAACGCGCACCAGGGATCGAACCCATGCTCGTAAGATTGAGAGCCGAATACCTTAACCAATAAGCCCCGCGTCTCACACAAGCTGGCATATTCAGTTCAATATTGACGATTACTATGATTATTTTTTTTTCTTTTATTCTCTTACTTGTTTCAGTCATTTGATTGCGGCTATTCTGGAGTACCGGCTTTTAGTCGAACAAATCCACCCCAAGACCTATACTTTGTAAGCCTAGTATTTATTCTATCGGTCTATATTGCCGAACCGCTAGGTTTCAGAGACATAAACACATCGGTCGTCAAGCGATGGTGAGGGACAAACACACACACACATACACGCACACACATACGCACGCAGACACACACGCAGACACACACACACACACACACACACACACACACACACACACACACACACACACGTATATATGCGATTGGCCTTTTTCAGTTTCCGTCCTACCAAATTCACTATGAAGGCTATAGTAGAAGATACTGGCCCAAGGTGCCACGCAGTGAGACTGAACCTGGAACCATATAGTTGGGAAGAATGTGTTGTTTGAATACCTCCTGTTCGAACGCGATATAAATAAATAAAAATATAGGAGAGGATGTAGTATAAAAGGTGCAAAGAAAGCGATCCCTTAAACAGGGTGTAATATCTTCATACAGAGACATTTTTTTGTAGTTATAGTTGTTCAGAGGAAGAAAGAGGATCCAGGATTTGATTTAGATATTGAGGCCAGATTATAATCTAATTATTTCTTTATTGCCCACAAGGGGCTAATCATAGAGGGGACAAACAAGGACAGACAAATGGATTAAGTCGATTACATCGACCCCAGTGCGCAACTGGTACTTAATTTATCGACACCGAAAGGATGAAAGGCAAAGTCGACCTCGGCGTAATTTGAGCTCAGACGTAACGGCAGACGAAATACTGCTAAGCATTTCGCCCGGAGTGTTAACGTTTCTGTCAGCTCGCCACCTTAGTCGACCTAGGCGGAATTTGGATTTAGAACGTAACGGCAGACGAAATACCACCCACAAGGAGCTAAACACAGATGGGACAAACAAGGAGAGACAAACGGATTAAGTCGATTACATTCACTCCAGTGCGTAACTTGTACTTATTTAATCTACCCAGAAAGGATGAAAGGCAAAGTCGACCTCGGCGGAATTTGAACTCAGAACGTAGCGGCAGACGAAATACCTATTTCTGCATTACCCACAAGGGGCTAAACACAGAGGGGACAAAGAAGAACAGACAAACGGATTAAGTCGATTACATCGACCCCAGTGCGTAACTGGTACTTAATTTATCGACCCCGAAAGGATAAAAGGCAAAGTCTACCTCGGCGGAATTTGAACTCAGAACGTAACGGCAGACGAAATACGGCTACGCATTTCGCCCGGCGTGCTAACGTTTCTGCCAGCTCGCCGCGTAAGTCGACCTCGGCGGAATTTGAACTCAGAACGTAACGGCAGACGAAATACGGCTACGCATTTCGCCCGGCGTGCTAACGTTTCTGCTAGCTCGCCGCGTAAGTCGACCTCGGCGGAATTTGAAATCAGAACGTAACGGCAGACGAAATACGGCTACGCATTTCGCCCGGCGTGCTTAACGTTTCTGCCAGCTCGCCAGAATATAATTTAAGTTATGATTGTTGAATTACTGCCAATCAGATATGAAGAAAAGAAAAAAAATCAATCACAAACGCAAAGCACATTCATATTTTTGAGCCGCACAACGTAGAATTTTAACAAAGGGACGAAATTAAACTTTTCAAGCCGTTTAGAACCATGTTCTGCAATTTCTGGTACACTTTCTCTTTACCTGACACTGGAAGAAATATGAAGAAATGCAAAATAACAGCTTCTGAAATTAATTACCAACTTTCAAATACTCAGTTTGATAGTTTTAAGAATCATCGCTATAAATAATTTATGTAAATGTTACATTAAGTCTTGGCTGATTCAGAATGTTCATACATAAATGAGTAAGTAGAGATCAATAATAATAATAATAATAATAACAATAATAATAATAATAATAATAATAATAATAATAATGATAATAATGATAATAATGATAATAATGGTGATGATGATTATGGTGATGATGATATCGATGATGACGATGATCATCACAACAAGAACAATATCAACAACAACATAATAATTATAATGATGATGATGATGATGATGATGATGATGATGATGGAGACGATGGCAATGATTGTGATGACGATAATGATAATACACACGTCGATTCCAGTCACCATGGTGATATTAATTAATTTAATAATTAACAATTTAATCACATTTACTTATTTGTTTATTTATTCATTCGTTGCTATATAATTTCATTAATTGCAATACATTATATCGTTGTTCAGATAGTGTTGCGATAATGTTGCTATAATTTGAATAATTAGAATGGTTTGTGAATATTATTAATAGCTTTGACAATGTTCTTCTTAATTACAACTTGCATAATTTCTCTTTTGTGTTGATATTCTCTCTCTCTCTCTTCCTCTCTCTCTCTCTCTCTTTTTATCTCTCTCTCTCGTTCTCTCTCTCTCTCTATCACTGCTTGTGTTTTCTCTATTTCTCTCAAATAAACAAATGCACACTCGCACGCATTTACTTCCAGTGCATGTACATATATATATATATATATATGTCTGTGTGTGTGTGTGCATGCATCGAATTTGTGCGTGTGTACGTATATATATGTTTATATATATATATATATATGTATACACACACACATATATATATATATATGTGTGTGTGTGTATAAACATATATATATGCAAATATGTTTATATAAATACATATATATACATATACATATATACAGACATACATAATACATACATATATATATATATATATATATGTAGGCATTTGTGTATGTATATATTTACGTATATGTTTATAAATATACACATGATATATGTACATGTGTGTGTGTGTGTTAAGACTCATACATAAACCGCAGGATACAATGTAATTAGTCATAGCAAGGTATTTCTCATTAGGTATGATCAGGAAATATTCATAAAATTATAATTTGTTTGGATCTGCGCCATTAGCGTATTGAATGAAGAAAAACGGCAAATGCTAATATCTGACACACGACAATATAAATTAAATATAACCTATTTTATGTCGCAGCAATTTTTCCTCGATGCAATATAGTTTCGAGGACTATGCCCCTCCTCAGGCCGGGAGAAAAACACTGTCCTTTGTGAAGGACATATCGGAAGCATAAAGCCGTTGGGTTTAAAATAGTTTTAATTTCTCTTGTTTCGAGTGTGTGTTAAGTAAAATTCCCTTGTTAATCGTACATAATACTTTACAAGTGTTTTTAATTTCACGTATCCGATCTGATTTCGTGGCCTCTAGTTAAGGTGTGTTTTGTCATATTTTCGAAATGATACAAATCTCGGTTAAAAAATTGAGTTGACAATCCGTTTCGAAAATTATCAAATGTTGTGTACCTGTAATTTAATGGCGTAGCTTCGTTAATCTGAGTCACGCATACATTTATGCATATGTATGCATATATGTGTTTAGTTTACGTATGTTTGTGCTCGTATATGTATGTATATGTTGGTATAAGAGACAGGTAGAGTATAATATACAACCTAGTTTACTTGTGACAGGAATGAGTAAATGTAATTGCTCGAAATACCAGGTAAGAAAGAACAAATGCATTAGAGGAGCAGAAAAATAATGGACAGTACATATAAAATTAGGAATATAAAATATAAAAAACGTAACAGGGTGTATTGGAGCGAAAGTTTGTTCCTTCTCGAGCCATGTCTGGCTCATAAGGTCCGGTTTCCCGGTTTCCTTGGCGTATAGGTTCCCCACGTGAACGGGACGCCGGTCCGTCGCAGGTGAGCTTCAAGATGTAGGAAGAAAGAGTGAGAGAAAGTTGTGGAGAAAGAGTCTGCAGAAGTTCGCCGTTACCTTCTGCCGGAGCCGCGTGGAGCACAGGTGTTTTGTTCATAAAAAACACACATCGCCCGGTGTGAGATTCGAACCCGCGATCCCTCGACCGCGAGTCTGCTGCTTTAACCACTAGCTCATGTGCCTCCACATCGGAGTGAAAGAGGCATGTGAAAATAAAAGATATTTGGAGGTGTTTCTACTCCTGTACTACAGCTCACGTTAATGAATACAATAAGTTTTATGTTAAGATGTGTTTTAATTTCGAGGTGTGTGAATGTAAGTAAATAAAGTGTAAGGTTTTTGTGGTTATACAACTGGCGACCAATAGCGAGAAAAAGATGCAGATTGAATTAATTATAATGAGAGATATACAGGCTGCGGCAAAATGGTCTTACACATTTGTAGGTTTAATAAAAGTAAAATAGAGTAAAGAACGAAAATGTGTTTTTAGTTTCGCAATGTACATATAATGCCATTTTGCTTCCATAGGTGCAATTTGTGACATTTTGTTTCATTTCACCTTCAGTTGCCAACATGGATTGGACGGTTGAGCATCACGCTTTCATTGTGGAAACGTTTATCAAAAACAACGAATCCGTAACAGCAACACGAAGAGCGTCCCGGTGCACTTAAGGCTAAGGTAGACGTGATCCCGTACCTACTCTTTTGGGGTCCTTACTTCTTTCGATGTTGCGTGAGGCTAGAGACTTTTATGAAACCAAAATTGAATGAACTCGATAGGGATAATGTTTGGTGTCAACAGGATGTGGCAACAGCCCACACTACTCGGCGTGCGATGGGGATTTTGAGGGAGATCTACCCCGGTCATTTGATCTCATTGCGCGGTGACATCCGTTAGCCCTCCTGATCACTTGATTTGAACCCGTGCAATTCTTTCTTCTGTCGGAGTACATGAAATCAGAAGTATACACTCATCGCCCTCAATCTACTGAACAATCAAAAGATGCCATTCGTCAAGAAATTTCTTCCATTCCACATGAAATTCTTAAAACCAAATGAAACAAAATGGCATTATATGTACATTTCGTATATGAAAACGTGGTTTTCGTTCTTTACTCTATTTCGTTTTATTAAACTTATAAATATGTCAGATCATTTTGCCGCACTCTGTATCATTGTCAGAAGGTCACGTTAGAATTTATAATACGTTCTTAGTATATGTACATAAGCAGAAATTTGTGGAGGAGGTTGGTAGCCTATACACTTTATCTAAATACTTGACTGGTTTTCTAGTTTATTGATACCGAGTAATGTAAAACAAATTTGACACTTGCGGATTTTGAGCTCAGAATGTAAATGTTCAAACATATGTTGCAAGACGCCTTTGTTAGGACTAATTATGTTGCATTGGTTATTAAAGGAATGCGTTTTAAAGATTGTTAAGTTCTTATGAGAAAAAAATCCAAATAATAAAAAATGTTACGTTTATATATTTGTTTTGCATGATTTTTGATATGAAATTGTGTGTTGAAACATATATTGTTGTATTTAGGAATGGTCATTTTGCCAGTTTAGCTACTTCCCCCAACACACACACTAACTAAACATAGAGGAACATAGAGATATATGCATGCGCAAATGAAGACACATACAATAGAAATACAAAATGGCTGACGGTTAGTAAGGAGAGACACACAAATAAGATGGCCGAATAAGATTAAGATTAATGTAAAAAATAAATAACGCTGAAGCAAAGTAACACCAAATATATAGTGCGTTTTTATTGGCTAAACTGGCAAAATGACCATTCCTAAATACAACAATATTAAAAAATGTGTAAAATGAGAAAAAATGAAGGAAAAAATACAAACTGGTTTTAGTATAATGCGTATAGTAGAATCGAAAGGAGAAAAGGTAAGTATAATGATATAAAGGGATGTCTGCATGAAATAAATTTTTGAAGGAAAAAGGGAAAAAAGAATGGAATAATCAGTGAGACAAAACAAAAACGTGTTTAATGAAAGATGATGCAGAAAACACATTGTAAGAAAAATATTGCGTAAAAAATAGATTACGCAAAGAAGTTGTAAGATACGACAGGCATATTATGAGGGTGCTTAAATAAATGTATAGTGTAATATAAAATAAAGCGAAAACTACCGCAAGATTCGGTAGATAAATTCAAGTATTTTTTCCACGTAAAAATTATACCGATTGTTAACAGCTTTCTGTCATATGTCAAATGAGTTACCAGCGAGCCTTCGGCACTTTGTTTTTGTTAGGAAGGAGGACTACTAATATACGTTAGATATCTGTAGATCTTCAAAGAAGTTCTAAAAGAAATTTGAAAACAAGTATTTCAAAGAAATTTCACGCAAAAAGTTTATTCAGTACCTAAGAAAGATACATTTCTTTTCCTTCTTTTTATTGAAAGCATTTTGAAACTAGGTTATTCGTTTACTTCAACAAGTTGACAGAAATCGTCAGGATGAAAGAGTTTTCAGTGGTGCATATACATTGTGATCTAGATGCTCTAGAAATTTATTTTAGCTATGGTCAGCTAAATACACTTTGTCAAAGTAACTCAAAGCATTGATGTGAAGCTTAAGATCTAGAGGGCAATTTCATTTACTGACGAATGCAATTTAGAGCATCCATAATTTACTTTTCTGTCGTAGGAAACGCAATTCATCATATTGATCACGCAGCTGTAGATAACTTTCAAAGTATTCCTGTTAAATAATTTGTAATACCTCTCACGAAAAGAGAAATGCCCTTGTACCCATGTTATTAATGCTTCGTAAATATTGGATGAACCACTTAGATTACAGAGCAGATTAAATCAGATGGCATTGTGCTTTGTTAGCAAACAATATTTGCTCAAGCGATGCTCTTGTTTGTTGTTGTTTGTTACTTCTCAAGCCATGCCTGGCTCATAAGGGCCGGTTTCCCGGTTTCTTGGCGTATAGGTTCCCCACCTGGACGGGACGCCGGTCCGTCGCAGGTGAGCTGCAAGATGCAGGAGGAAAGAGTGAGAGAAAGTTGTGGCGAAAGAGTCAGCAGAAGTTCACCGTTGCCTTCTGCCGGAGCCACGTGGAGCTTAGGTGTTTCGCCCGTAAACACACACATCGCCCGGTCTAAGATTCGAACCCACGATCCATCGACCGTATGTGCGCTGCTCTAACTACTAGGCCATGTGCCTCCACAGCGATGCTCTAGTATGTATCATATTATTTTCCTTTGTGGCACCCACAAATTTTCAAGATAAAGGGCAACATGATAAAAAATCATTCCTTGGTCTGACAACATATGAGAGGGGCCCAATGTTTATCAATGTTTTTCGAGATATTTTCTTACTGACAAATTTAAGCGTAATTCATTTTAGGTCTGACTGTTTCTCCATTATACTCCATTATCGATAGTCTTAATATAACCATCAGAGTTTAGGATGTTACAATTTACAAGCTGTCTTTAATATATTAGCATATTTTATGAGTACATTGCACCTTAATTCAGAGCCGTGAACTTCGAAATATACACGTAAAAGCTGACGTTCATTTGCTACTGTTATATTTTGGACATGGAAACATGACAAGGCTTATAGGTTTAATCACTAGCCCCCATAAGCAGATATATACATACACACACACACATAGACCTATAAATACATAATACATACATATGGCATATATGTATATGCCACTGGATAACTATGAGACCACAGATACAACTAACTTATATTCTTCATCCACATCACAACGGACTTAACGAACTGTGAACCTAACTAGAATGTAGGACACTCGAATCTTTAATCGTCTCTTTTCCGATGTAACCCTTGATCTTTCGCTCTTCTTTTCTCTACCTCTGACTGCTTTGTTCTGACGATGTCTAAGATGCAAATATATAAATATATATTTTACTCACCATGGCAAGCAGAAACGATCGGAAACAATTTCACTCTCATTCTAATCAAATAATGGCTTACTAGCGCAAAAGCCACACTTCAGTTTGTTATTTTACTTCCAGTTATATATATATAAATACACTGGTGGGCACTGTTCCGCTAATCTTTTAACAGATAATTAGCGAAGTTAACTTTCTGTTTAGCAGATTAGCGTTTTTGTTACTTTGGAAACCGTTAGCCTCCGCTAACTTTAAGTCCGCTAACAAAATTCAGATGTTTGTTCATGTCTTTTCTCGGTGTATCTCGAAGAGCTCGTCAAGCATGCTATTGGCTGAGTAGACTTTCACTGAACCTGCTATCGGTTTCCCGGAGGAACACGCTCAGGTGATGTCTAATGTTGTCAAGACTTTGGATAAATTCAAGGTGGAGGACCACGCCTAGATCGGGAGCCTTCTGCCAACTGTAGCCGCTACCATCAAAAAGTTGAAGGAAGCCAAGTTCAAACATCACCTGTACCGCAGTCTTCTGGCAGATGCGATGCTGGCAGACACCACGAAAATATTTGGGCTCCTCTTAGAAGACCTGGAGTACCAGCTAGCCGCTGCCTTTCACCCCCCAGTTTCACCTGTTCTGGCTGGAGCAGTATAATAACAGCCAGGTTAGCAGAGTAACGGACGCCTTGAAGACCGTCGTATAGGGCAGCTCTAACGGAGATCAGTAAGGTGGGCTGTAGCACCACCAGCAATTAGGATGCGGAAGATGATTTCTTCAGCAACATCACTCGGTTCTGGGAGAACAGAAGCCACAGGTCACAGGAGTTTAAGGCCCAGAACTTGGTGAAGATCTGGTTGGCGGCCGTCTCGAAGGAGGTCCTGACTTCAATCATCTTAATGGGCGAACAGGTCGATCAAGACCTGTTCACCAAGTAAAACACCGCCATCCCATCCAGTAACGCAGTTGAAAGCCTATTCTCTATAGGCAAAAATATTTTGAGGGCCAGGAGAGCCACCCTGTCAGATGGTAACTTTGAGAGGCTGATGTTTATGAAGGGCAACCAGCATCATGTCGAGGCGAAGGAGGAGGCCCAACCAGAGTAGTACACTTTGATCATCATCTGATCTTGGCATGATACCTATGCTATACTATACCTTATTTATTCGTTTAATAATATTGTACAGTAAATAAAATGTAAGCTAACAGAAAAACAAATCTTTAATTTCATTTGTTCACTTAATTATTTGGTACTCACCTCGCCTTGGCATTGAAAAGCTCTATGTCTAAAGAACAACCTGAAAATTTCGACTATTTAAGTCTGTTTTAAAGGGGCTTAGAGCCAAAAATCTAAACCGAAACTAAATTCATATGATAAAAGTTAGCGTTTGATTCCGATAATTGTTTGACCTGTTTAGCAGAGTAACATTTGCGAACCAATCTTTCTTAGGTTGCGAGCAGATTAGCTGTACCCACCACTTATAGATATATATATACGTATGTATATATATAATAACGGCAGAAAATTTAGAAAAAGTTTCATACCGGCGGCTGGCATGCGTAATCAAGTCAAGAGAGATTTTCTTACATAATAGTGTACAAACAATTTATGTTTTATACAAGAAAGAGGTGACTTTTAACAGAAAACTTTTCATGCTAGAAAGGGCAGTTAAAGCCTAAACCACGAATAACAGCATTTTCAAAGGGACTATATATATATATATATATATAATATATATATACATACATATATATGGATTTATGTACATATATGTATGTATATATGCATATATATTTATATATTATTTATGTTATTATATGATCGAAAGGCCACACATCCTTTTCCAAGTTATATATATATATATATATATATAGATATATATAGATATATATATATATATATATATAGTGTACTGTTCCATAATGGTAAAATTAATATATATGTATATACGTAATTATGAGCATAAAAGTGTAAGCATACACACACATACATGTATATATATATATATATAAAGCAAACAGTACCAGCAAAGTATGCATGTATAGATTCTTTTATAGATTTTATGCAAGTTTATCTATGTTAATGCACAGATTTACACACGCACTGACAAACATGAAACCCCTCCACATATATATATTTACCAACATAAATTCAAATATATATAGGTATTAAAATACAAAAACATTCTAATGCATCACGCGCTCACGCGTAGTTACGTTAATAGATATGTTTAATATATCAAGATCTGACAGAGTGATCTCTTGAACATTGAAATATTTTCAAACAGTAAATTATATTTCTTCGTAGGAACTTCTATAATATTATGAATGTTTTCTAAATGTTTATAACTAACATTACGCAAAAGATTTTTCACCAATTGTAATTACATATCTTAAATGGCATATATTCTTAGTGCGCTCAAACACAAACAGCAGGTATAATACACACACACACAGACACACACACAAACACATATTTTCTTTATTCGTGAATGAAGGTTTACCATAGATTTCATGTTAAGAAAATTAGGAAGATATCCGAGTGTCTTCACAAGTTTTTCCTAATTTTCTTAAGATGAATCCAATGGTAGACTTATTTCACAAATAAAGAAATTGAAGCCACCAATGCGGTATTGAGCGCTCATTTTATCGTTGGACATACATACATAAATACATACATACATACATACATACATATATATATATATATATATATATATATATATATATATATATATATATATATATATTATATATATAGGGACAGGAGTGACTGTGTGGTAGTAGCTTGCTTCCCAACCACAATTTTCCGGGCTGAGCCCCACAGCGTGACACCTTGCGCAAGTGTCTTCTACTATAGCCTCGGCCGAACAAGGGTTTTAGAATTGATTTGATAGACGGAAACTGAAAGAAGCCCATCCTGCATATATATATGTTTATGCGTATGTATTTATATATATATATATATATATATATATATATATATAGATATATATATATTAATACCTACATACACACACACACACATATATATATTATATATATATATATATATATATATTAATACCTACATACACACACACACACATATATATATTATATATATATGTATGTATATGTATACGCACACACATATCTACGTATGTATAAATGTATGTATGTATATATATGTTGTGCGCGTGCGCCATTGTGTGTGTGTGTGCATGCAAATGAGTAGACATAAATGTTTGGTTTTCAACACATATTGGTTGGAGCGATATATATATATATAGTTTCAACATTTTGTGTCACATTCCCATGACTGAAAGATCTGTGGATGCATAAGTCCATGCATCTCATAAAGTGTTCAGAGAGCTGTGATTTGAAACAAATTCAAGATGGCTTCTAGCTGTTAGACTTCTTTTCGTGCCTTCCAGTCAGGTGGTAGGAATATGTTTAGAAAATGACCCCAAATAAATTTTTAGAACTTCTAGGTAAACATATTAAAATTCCTTGGATTCTGCCCCATACATGTTATAGCAAGGATCGTTTGGAATTCATGAATAAGAATTCATATTTTATTTCGAATATCTTTTTTAGTCTTATCTCCAAAGAGTCAATGAGTCAATAGTATTAACTCTCACTTCGTCTATTACCAGGACGTGTTTTCCCGTTCGTGAAATTAACGTGCAAGTGACTAAGCGCCCACAGACACGCATAACTAAGGCTCGCTCCTTGAAATACAGACTGGAGCAACGTGAAATAAAGTGTCTTGCTCAAAGACTCAACGAAGCGCCTGATTTTGAACTCACGACCTAAGAATCATGTGTAGAATACTCTACTCACTTCGCCACACACCTTCGCACTATTAACATCTTGTGTCTCATTGTACACATCAGGTAATTTCAATCAGTATACATTTAGAATTGTACAGAGACAGTAAGGTGTCAAATGACTTTGCAGGTCTATAAATGTCTACCAAATAGGTTCCTATAGGATGTGTGGTAAGTAGTTTGGTTACCAACCACATGGTTTCAGTTTCAGCCCCGTTACGTGGTACCTTGGGCAAATGTCTTCTAATATAGCCTCGGGCCGACTAAAACCTTGTGAGTGGATTTGGTAGACGGAAACTGAAAGAAGCCCGTCGTATATACCTATTTTATTCATAAAGTATTGGAATCTTGCATGTATACCATTTTGCCTAAGTAATGGATCTATAAATTCAATATCCCTACATATCTCACATCTATTTTCTTTCCTCCACCTCACTGTATATTTTGTATCATATCTAAATTAACTGTTACTTAACTATTCTCTCACACCGTCTTCGATGAAGGGATATAATTAATATCCTGCAAACGGCTGTAACATCCAGCTATAAATGTTCTAAAATCTACTCAGCCTTGTTTTCTTTTATCTCGTTACGAATCAGAGATTTATTATTGCTTATATATATATATATATATATATATATATATATATATATATATATATAATATATATATATATATATATATATATACACATATACATATATATCAATATATATATATATATATATTTATATTAATATATATATGTGTCTGTCTGTCCCCCTACCATCGCTTGACAAGTTTGCAGGTATGTGTACGTCCCCGTAACATAGCGGTTCGGCAAAAGTACAGATAGAATAGGTAAAAAGCTTACAAATAATAATTCCATGGCGGCAGTGAAATGACTGAAACAAGTAAAAGAGTAAAAGAATATCTACCCCACCTTTTTCTGATATATATTGTTCGCATGTATTCTGGAAAATATCAGGAACATTTGTCACCCAAGTCACAAAGGGATTAAGATGATCATGGGTCGTACTACAGTTTCGTTCACCATATTATAAGAAACCATTGCAGTCCTTCTAGAACGTGTTAATAAAACATTCACAATGGTTCCAGTGTTGTCGGCCGTTCAAAGCCGTACGACGCTTCGAGCATGTCGCATCAATTACTTGATTGGTGGACTACGTCTTTTAAGATGTAAGTCAATAAAAGATGAATATACATACCTCACATCTCATTCGTAGTTCAAATGGCTGCAGTGTTGATTAAGTAATTACTAAATATTGGAGAATTTTGCAGAACAAAAGAATTGTCTTCCTTGTGTCTTCGTCGCAACAGTACCATTCTCTCTCATTCTTCCTTCTCTTCTCGCTCTCTCGACATACATAAACGCATTCATGCTCACACACACACACACACGCACATATATGTTTATATATACATACATATACATATGTATATATAAACATATATATATATATGCGTATATGCATTTATAAATACATATATGTATATATATATATATTCATATATATGCATATATATATATACGTATATAAATACATATATGCATATATTTATATATGTATATATATATATATATATATATATATATATATATATATATATATATACATATGTATGCATATGTATACATTCATATATAAATACATATATGATATATATATATGTATATATATACACACAAACACACACACATACACAAGCACACATATTTTGAGAGAGAGAGAGAGGGAGGGAGATAGATGCATACGTGGATACATACATATGCATAGGTACATGTGTGTGTATGTGCGTGTGCGTGTGTGTGAGTGCACGTGTGAGCGTATGTGTGCGTGTACGTGTATGTGTGCATGTGTGTTCGTACGTGTGTAGTGAAACTGTGACTATTGGTATAAGACAAAAGTTTGATGTTAGAAATAACGGTGGTCGTCTTACGGTGAAGTATGTCACTATTTACTTCTCGTTTGAGATATTCAAAATATCTGACCACTACTAATGAATATTAATGGTTCACAAACCATCTTACTTATTATCAAATTATTCAGACTAATTCTTCGGCTTCAGTTGCAGTGATAATCAAATAAACGCAGCAATGTTTAATGTCTTCCTCTTAAAAATGGACACAGTATCATATATATATATATATATATATATATATATATATATATATATATATATATATATATATATATATATATATATATATATATATATATATATAATGTATATATATATATATATACATATATATATATATATATATATATATATATAATGTATATATATATACATATATATATGATGTATATATATATACAATACATATGTATACATATATATACATATATATATTCACACATGTATATAAATGTATATAGATACTATAAGTGTATATATGTGTGTGTATGCTTGTGTGCTTTTGCGTGTGTATATATATATATGTCTATGTTAAATATATATTTATATCTTGTAATATATTACACACATATATATATAATTATGTTTATTATATATAAATATGTCTTTCTCATCCATGTATCTATCTATCTATCTATCTATCTATCTATCTATCTATCTATCTTTCTACCTACGTGTATATATATATTATATATATATATATATATATATATTATATATATATATACACTCATATTTACATCAGGCAGTGCACTAGCATGGCCGCAGTCAAACGACTAAAATAAGCAGAAGAATATACAATACATATATCTACACACTCACACACACACACATATATATATATACATATATATATATATATACATGTATAGATATATGGACTTGGTGTTTGTGTGTCTCTGTGTCTCTTCGTCGTTCTGTCCCTCTCTTTCTCTCTTACTCTGCGGCTCTTACAAACACAACGACGCACAGATATGGAAGCTTCATAATTCACATATATTTTCTATGTCTGAAAAACGCTTCGTCGAAAATTAGGTGTCTGCAATCTCAAGAAAAATATGGAAATAAACAATTCAGAGATTTTGCTATGAAAAATAGTTACGCTGTTTACTCTTTTCTAGTCTAGTCAGAAGGTCTCAAAGCTTCTGGGGTGGGTGGGGGCTAGTCGATAAGATCGACCTCAGTACGCGACTGGTACTTAATTTATCGACCCAGAAAGGATGAAAGGTAAAGTCAACCTGGGCGGAATTTGAACTCAGAGCATGAAGACAGACGAAATACCTATTTCTTTACTACCCACAAGGAGCTAAACACAGAGGGGACGAACAAGGACAGACAAACGGATTAAGTCGATTATATCGATCCCAGTGGGTAACTGGTACCTATTTAATCGACCCCGAAAGGATGAAAAGCAAAGTCGACCTCGGAGGAATTTGAACTCAGAACGTAGCGGCAGACGAAATACCGGTAAGCATTTCGCCCGGCGTGCTAACGCTTCTGCTAGCTCGCCGCCTTGGTGTAATAAACAATATTCTTTTCTACTCTAGGTACAAGGCCCGAAATTTTGGGGGAGGGAGTCAGTCGATTAAATCGACCCCAGTTCGCATCCAGTACTTAATTTATCGACTCCGAAAGGATGAAAGGCAAAGCCGACCTCTAGGGAATTTGAACTCGGAACGTAAAGACAGACCAAATACTGCTCAGCATTTCTCCCGGGTAAGCGTTTCCGCCAGCTCGTGACCTTGATGTAATAAACAATATTACCATAGATAACATCTCCTCTCTTACTTCCTTCAAACAAAGCACATCTCTCTCTCTCTCTCATTTTTCACACATGAACACATACTGACATGCAGAAGAACGTGTATTTGGAAGAAGATAAGTTTACTAAATTGCAACTTCAAAAGCTTCTCCGTGAAAATTTTAAGAGTTTTAAATGCAGATTATTACTCTTCGTACTTTGAAATATGAACGGTGATGCTTCTGTGAGTTTTCGTCCAGTACTCCCAACGCAGCATGTACAACCTCATTCTACTCGCAAATACTTTATAATGTAAAGACTATTTCAAATGAGTGGAGCTGCAGTGGGTCAGTGGTCAGGGCAGCGGACTCGCAGTCGTAGGATCGAGGTTTCAATTCCCAAATGTTTCGCTGTGAGTGTTTATTGAGTGGAAGTACCGAAAACTACACGAGGTTCCGACAAGGGATGATGGCGAACCCTGCTGAACTCTTTCACCACAACTTTCTCTCATTGTTTCTTCCTGTTTCTGTTGTACCTGTATTTCAAAGGGCCAACCTTGTTAAAATCTTCCCGAGAACTACGTCAAGAGTACACGTGTCTGTGGAGTGCACAGACACTTGCACGTTAATTTCATGAGCCAGCTGTTCCGTTAATTGGATCAAATTGAACCGTCGTCGTAACCAACAGAGAAAATGGAGGGAGATTTCAAAATGTAATACAAATTGTATTATGGATATAAGAAATGCCTCAAGCTCTTATAATTTCAGCAAAGGAAATGTCTTCTGACGCGCACTGATATTTGCCAATCGATATAATATCATGTGCACTGTCAGAAGTGACGATCAGAACGACTGCGTGCCCGCACACACACATACTCAGACCACACATATACGCACACATTATTTGAACCACATATGCACACACACACACACACACACACACTACGCACGCACATGCACACCACACAGATGCCACGCCCGCACATACACTCACATATATATGCGTGCGTGTGTCTGAGTTTATGCATATATATGCATACACCCATTCAGTTTTATTACCTTCAAGTATATTCGAACCTGAATATTCTAATTGCTGTTGTATTTTGTCATTGGTGAACACGAATGTGTGTTCTTAGCAAAATCAATTAATTGCTGGAGCTATTTCATTTTTTCCGGAAATATGTTTTTAAAACACTAAGGGCCAATTGGAACACCTGGTGTTTCAAAATCCGGCTTTTAAGTATTCAGCCGCATGCGAACTCACATAAAGAACAGGATTTATCTAAAGTCCTGCAGTAGAAACACTCTGAAGACCAACAGAAGTGATTTTTCTGTAAAAACGATAACCCCATCAGACATCAAAAGAAGTGCAGTAGCTTTTGAAATCGAATACGAAGTAACCACCAGTTTCAAATTTTATGCTTTTTCAGTCCAAATTAAGCATTTCGAATAGCAATTGTAATATACACAAAATTTCCAATCTACACTCAAAATCATATAATTTATTTCCATCACTTAATTATAATTGCCATCCTTATGCAGAGACTCCGTGATCGCTGTCCTTTTGCAGAGACTCCGTGATTTGAGCAAGTTAGAGATCTTGAAAGCGGAGGGTTCATCTGAATGGATACAACAGAATGGACTCTACTGAGGAGGGCTAAATGAGAAGTAAAAGTATTAAACCGAGCGACGATATCAGATATGGTTAGGGCAGCGGACGCGGTTGCATGATCCCAGTTTCGATTCCCAGACCGGGAATTGTGAGTATTTATTGAGCGAAAGCACCTAAAGGTCCACGAGATTCCGGCAGTGGGTGGTAGCGATCTTTGCTATACTCTTTCGCCACAACTTTCTCTCACTCTTTCTGTTGGTCTGCTCGCTTAGCCAGCGGGGTGGCGTCATTTGAAGGCTAAACCAATGCAATGCGCAATGTGACTAGCGATGTGTAGCAACATCTGATGGCCTGGTCGGACACAGTCATCACAGTACTTTATATATATATATATATATGAATGTATTGTGTATGTGTATATATATACATATATATATATATATACATAGATACAAGTGTGTGCGCGTAAGAGTGTATTTGTCTATATCGAAAGTAGTATAAAACATTTTAAAGCAGTGCATATAGTAAGCTAGAAATGGATAGAGTTGACAATATAACGCTCTGTAATGAGGATAATTTAAGAAGGAGTACAGGATGGAGCAAAATAAGCGCCTAGATTTTTCAGTCTTGAAAAACATTCGAACAGCAACCGCACGGTGTGCAGCAGCTTGAACCAGAATGTTACAATAAAAAAAAAGAGATACAAACTTAGCTATATAACAACATCTTTATCACATTCTTACGTTCACGAGAGCCAAGTCAATGGTCAGGCAAGCATGAGAGATTATTTCTCACCCTGTGTCGCTACTGAATATAGTGATTACGTGTCAGATACATCAGTTCAATATATATTTTTGACGTTCTTTATCAGAAATATATTTATACGAATGTAGCAGAAAAGGGAAAGACAAATAATATATTTAAGTCGACAGTACAACATTGTGTAGGTCAAATTGATAAACTATATATATTAAGCAAGTAACACCAAGATGGAAAGAAAACCACGTACAACGAAATTCCGATTTGCGCATTATTAAAAGTTAGTCTTGGAATAGAAACGGTCAGTAAATAGTGGGGAGGATTTTGAAAATTGAATGAATGACTGACTGCATGTGTGTGTCTCTTTGTGTGTATGCGTGTCAGTGTATGTGTATGTGTATTTGCATGAGTAGTGCGTATATATATACATGAGTGTGTGTATTTACATGTTCACATATAGGTTTTTCAAACCCCAGGAATTGTAAAGGTCGGTTGCTCTTTCTCCGGGGTGTACAAGGGACTAAAATGACATCAGCTTCGGTCTTGACTGCTGATTTTTCTTCTTAACGGCCCCGAAGGGATGAAAGCAAAGTTGGCTTTGGCAGGATTTGAACTACGATCGTAAAAGGCGCGAATACAGCTAAGAAATTTATCCGACGCACTAACGATATTCCCAGCTCGTCGCCAAACACATATATATAAATACACATAGACACTATGTTTTGTCTCTAGCTCCCCGTCTGTCTTTATCTATAACTGCGCATTTAATCCATTTCACTCCTCTTTTCGTTCTACATATGTATGTATATATATATATATATATATATATATATACACATACATATATACGTGTGTGCACGTGCGTGCCTGCGTGTGTGAGTTTGTATGTGTATACGCACATTTATCTATAATATATATATTTATCTATAATGATATATATATATATATGTATGTATGTATGTATGTATGTATGTATGTATGTATGTGTGTGTGTATATGTGTATGTGTGTGTATATGTGTGTTTGTGTGTACAGACTTGTATGTATGTAGATGTGTATCTCGCATATAAACAAAGTCACACATTTATCTAAAATTCATATATTCTAACATTCTATGGCCGACGAATACTTAATTAAAATCTTTAGTCCCCAGACTAACTTTAAGTCCATCCTTTTTCGGAGTTCAGCCGAGGTTGCATTTAAAGGTTTCTGTAGAATCTATTTTTTGATATCGATTCATACTTTTTCAGCTTTTAAAAAACATCTTGATTTTCGAATTTATGACCTCTGTAACGGCTGGTCTCTTTGCTTATAAACGGATTACGATGTCTGATACAAGTATATAAATATATTTTTGATTCAGAAGAAGGCAAGAATATGAAAATAGACTTTAAAAGAATATAAGACGTCTATTGCGAATTCTGGTTCAAATATTCCTGCATTTAATTTGAAAAATTCGAAATAGTAATATTTTTATTTATTCCCACAATAATTTTTCGGCTCTCATCACCACATTATATATAGGGCGCATGGCGTATTGGCTAGGGTGTTGCACTCACGGTTGCGAGAACAAGGGTTCGATTCCCAGAGCGGGCGTTGCACTGTGTTGTTGAGCAAAGCACTTCATTTCACGTCGCTCTACGAACATTTCGTCATCTGACATGTGGCACACGTTGCATCTGTACAAGTAATGTCGATTTGATGGAGGGAACAAGCTTATGGGAATACAAACAACTGATCACTATAAACGAATCATGTGTGTGGTTGTTCGGCAAAAGCTTAGTCACGCTAGAGTTACATAAATAAAGTCTATCCAAGTACACTTGCATGTAGTATATGCAGGTAAAGTCCTATTCAATAACGTTGAGACTTTTTGACCATTTACACATATGAGTAAATGCTATTTTATTGCTTTAGTTAAAAAAAAAAAGAGAAAAAACGTCAAAATATAGAACGTACTGTGATGATGAAACACCGGCTACGATAATTAGGATATGTGGTTATAATGAAGGAAGAGAGATTTCCTCGTAAAATACCCGTTAGTGGACTAATATGTAACACATCATGAAATATCTTGACCGCCTTTGCAAATATCAGACAGAATTATATTTAAAAATCGCTGAAAGTGAAGCGTAAGAAATTAAAACTAAGAAGCAGGCGTCGTTCATGCATCGCTGGTGTTGATATTTTGAAGGCAACAGAAAGTGAGAATTTGAAAAAAAATAAGAAAAAATCATTGAATATCACTCATGTTCACCGCGAGGGTTTACTTGGTGTTAGTGTTCCCGCGTAGGTGAGAGAACTCAGTATTCAGCATGTACGTCCATCAAAATAGGGCACAATGACACGGACACACAAACACACACACACACAACACACACACACACACACACACACACTCACAATCACTCTCACTCACACATACACAAATACACACTACACACCCTCACACGCACGCACACACACACCTATTAATACATATATCAATATATTTTCACGTATATCTATAAAAATATGCATATATGTATATGTGTGTGCGAGAATGCATATATTTATTTTTATGTATGTGTATACGCAGGCGTGTATATATGCTTATATTTGTATTATGTATATATATATATATATATATATATATATATATATATATATATATATATAATATATATAATACATACATAGCTATATGTGTATAATAAATATAATTATAAATATATATATTTATGTGTGTGTATATATATATAGGTGGAAGGGATGCAGTGTGGTAAGTAGCTTCCTCACCAAACACATGGCTCCGGGCTTAGTCCTTGAGCAAGTGTCTTTTATCATAGGCTAGGCCGACCAAAGCCATGTGAGAGGAAACTGAAAAAAGCCCGTCCTATGTGTTTGTGTGTGTGCGTCCGTGTGTGTGCGTGTGTGTGTGCATGCGTGTTTGTGTCTGTATTTGACCCCCAACAATCGCTTGACAAATGATATTGGTGTGCTTATGTCATCCCATTTAGCAGTTCGGCAAGAGAGACCGATATAATAACTACTAGTCGTTGAAAGTATAAGTACTTTTGGTCGATTTATTCGAGTAAAGGCGGTGCCCCAGCATGACCGCAGTAAAATGACTGACACAAAAAAACAAAAAATGAAAAAAATATAAAAGGGTGTGGTGTATATATATATATATATATATATTACGGTGGTGCATCAGCATGGCCGCATCTCTGAGCTGAAACAAAATATATATATATATATTTATATATAGAGATAAGTGTGTGTGTAAATGTATATATATATATATATATATATATATATATATATATACATATATATAATATATATATATAATATACACACATATATATAAGTATATATATATATATATGTATACATATATATATATAAGTATATATATATATATGTATATATACATATATACATATATATACAAATATACATATATATATATATATATATATACATATATATATACATACATATATATATATATATATATATACATATATGTATACATACATGCATGTATACATACATCCATACATGCATCATACATACATACATACATACATACATACATATACATACATACATACATACATACATACATACATACATACATACATACATACAAATATACATACATATATCAATTATGAATGAGTGTGCGTAATATTCGGAATTTCATTCACTTTCTTGCAGACAGTAATAACTGAATTAATAATAGTCGAACATTAGAAATGATATGAAGGCGATGGTGAAATCATAATAGTTTTGTATTCTCCAGCACAAACCGAGAGAGTTAGAAATAGAAAGTGAAGACATTACTGGTTTGAGTTTATTTCAACTCTGACCTATAATAGTCAGAAACACACTGCTGTTTAAATTATAATGGACCCTTAGGACACTTGAAGTGTCCTAAACGTATAGAGCAAATTCTTATCAATATAATGCATCGAGTTTGCCGCTGAATACATTTTCGGGTTGTTATAAATAGTATACGTATGCATGTACGTATGTATATATGTATACACCCCCCATATATATATATATATATATATACATATATATATATATACATATATATATATATACATATTATACACATATATATACACATATATATATACATACAAACATATATATATACATATGTGTATAATATGTATACACACACACACACACACACATATATATATATATATGTATATACATATTATACACATATATATACATATATATATATATACATACATACATATATATATATTTATGTATATACATATTATACACATATACATATATATATACATACATACATATATATATATATGTATATACATATTGTACACATATATATATATATATACATATATATATATACACACACATATTATTATTATTACCTTATTTTTACTGTATATAACGGTAATAAATACTACTTTATTAAAATTTTTCTTGGTTACTATAGTTTCCTTTAAAAGGAGCGAAACGTTGTTTAAAGTAAGGAGCGCACACGAGTCAACGTAGTGAATATTTTAGAAATAGATGTTAAATGCTATTTTAAACTAAAGATCGCAAAGCATGTTTGTCATGTAAAGTGTGAAATCAATTGGTATTGGAATATATATATATCACTTACCTATGTATTCATAGCAAAGATAAACCTGTTTCTGAAATACTCATGACATTGCTCGTGTGTATCTTTATCGTAAATTTTACAGTGAATTTTAGAGCATTGGCTCTGATTTTTGCAAGAACGTTATATCTAATCTTTAATTACTATATATATGTATATGTATGTATGTTTATATGTATGTATGTTTATATGTATGTACACATATATGCATATGATATGTACACACACGCATATATATATACGTGTCGTTATACATATTCATATGAATGTATATAAATATTTATATGTATATTTACCGGGCACATGAGCCTGGCTAGGCTTTAAAAGGGCGCATTTATTAAACATATATATATATATATATATAAATAATACTTTTGATATATATTTAAAATAATATAAATTAAATTAATTTTATGTATGGGTATGTTTTTCATTGTTTGATTTGCCTAATAGTGGTTTTATCTCTAATTTAATATAATATAATATTATATATATATATATATATATATATATATATATATATATATATATATACATGCATATATGACATATGATGTATGAATATATATATATTATATATATATATATATATATATATATATACGCATTTGTATTTGGAGTTCGAATTTTCGAATTCCATTCCTTTCCACACCGAAATCAAAATCTTTTTTCATCGAAGTAATAAATTTAGCGAATGAAACATTCATATTACGTAATGATGTTTATCTGCTTGTTAAAATTCCTGTGAATGTCGTTTATTGTGAATCTCTATTCTAGTTTGTTCTATACGTTCACATATTTCCTCTGTCGTCACGAGCCTTCTCTTCTTATCTCTCTCTATATAAACGGCAGTTTGTCTGTGCGGTGTTCTGTGTGTCTGTTTTCTCGTACCCTCACTCTGACCACGGCTTTCAACCGATTCTGATGAACTTGACACACCATGCCCAATGTCAATCAAGACTAACGCAGCGAAAATTTTGAAAGTTCCCCCAGTTCTGAAAAAATCGATAAATTCGACATGGGGTCGAGAATCAGAAACCCAACCACAGACCGTCTAGGGACGCAACTCCACCTTTTTTAACTCTCAAAAAAAATTTACCATCATTTTTTTTCCATTTTTTTGCTATTTTTTGGCTATAACTCTCTAAAAATGCTTTATAGTTATTTCCCTTACAAACCTGAGCAACGCCGGGCGATACTGCTAGTGCTTAATAAATTCCAAATGAATGTTCGGTAATTTTCGTCAATGATGAATGATTAAGTTAACTTAATTTTGACGTGTAAGCAATGGTTCTTTGATATTACGCATCCCTATTTTCAACCAGTTTCTCAAATTGAAAATATGTTAAGTTGAAATTTCGCATGGGATTGCTGTATATTTCTATACGTCTATGTGTCTGTATGGGTATGTATGTATGCATGTATGTATGTAGTTATGTATGTAGATATGTATGTATTTATGTATGCATGTAATGTGTGTGTACGTTCGTATGCATGTATGTATACTGTATAATGCATGTATGCTGTATTATGCATTTAAGAATATATATACATATTATTATCAATGGGTGAGATGGTGTTGTTGGTCTCCCACTTATTTTACTCTTTTTCTTCTTTTTCTTCTGCTTCTTCTTCTCTTCTTCTTCTTCTTCTTCTTCTTCTTCTTCTTCTTCTTCTTCTTCTTCTTCTTTCTTATTATTATTATTATTATTATTATTATTATTCTATGTTTGACTTTTGCTTTATATTTGTACAAGTTGGCTCCAAGTCTCACCCAGAGACCTCAAGAGACAACAGGGTGGAAGTTCATGTTGTTGTTATGCTAGTGTGCCATATATTTGGGGGGTGGGGATGTTTTTGTATAATGAATGTCTAAAAAAAAAAAAGTTTTTTTTTTTTTTTTTTTTTTTAAACCGAAAATTATATGGTTGTTTTAAACCTTGAGGTTACATAGAGAGTATTTTGCGTAGGATATGAGCAGTTCCCATGAGCACTATCTTTTGAACTTCTGCCATTTTTGGGTTTCCTGGTATCTGAGTTAGGTAGCTATCAGCCCTTTTGCTATCATTCCCAGGGCACCTATGACAACAGGTAT
>NC_043002.1:62421217-62446217 GCF_006345805.1 Octopus sinensis | reverse complement strand
CACCACCACCACCACCGCCATTATCATCATCACCACCATCACCATCACCACCACCACCACCACCACCACCACCACCACCATCATCATCATCATCATCATCATCATCGTGTTCTTGTTTACCACTATGTTCATCGATGCCATCACCAATATAATCACCATCATTATCACGTAAAGAAAATGTTTATCAACAACAATGGTAAGGATCTCTCTGTCTCTCTCTGCCTCTCTCTCTCCCTCTTCCTCTATGTCTCTCTTCCTTTCTGTCTCTCTTCCTCTCTGTCTCTCTTCCTCTCTGTTTCTCTTCCTCTCTGTCTCTCTTCCTATCTGTCTCTCTTCCTCTCTGTCTCTCTTCCTCTCTCTCTCTCTCTTCCTATCTCTCTCTCTTCCTCTCTCTCTCTCTGAATAACAGAAATTCCTCACTGACGAAACAACCATCTCAGACAAATTTTGTGGGCTTGAAATTCTTACATACTAAGGAGGCCGAACCGCATCTTGGTCACGACTCCTAGCTGCCCTTCAGCTAACACCTTTTAGTTACTAGAATATCAGCGATTTGTATATTTAAACCGTACGGAGATTTTGCTGACAAGGCCAAGCTGGTTGCTTCTGGTTTCAAATTTATTATACTCAAACGATATGGAGATCGTTTTTGTTCCTCCTTGACCACATCTCGCTGGACTAATGTTGTTCCATCTTTAGAAATTTGGTCCAGTTCTTCCCAGAGATAGAGAGATGTTTTGCCTCTAAAACTTCTGGCTTCTTCCTCTAAGACAAGAATATTGACCCAGAAGTTGATCTCTCAGATTGTTGTTGAAACAGTCTTAGTCTTCAATCTTGAAACTGTGCTTTTCTTCTGCTTTTAAACCTCCGAAAAGATGGGTGAAGTGCTGCTGGAACGTCCGACATATCTCGGGTTCGTTTATCAAATCACCTTGCGCATTCACCACAGATCGAATTATGGAATCATTTCTACGTTGAGCTTCTACAACCCGTGTTCATCGAGCGGCCTTGATTCCCTCGCTCCCCATTGCATGAAGTCTAGCTCTGACGATACACCGCATGTGTTTGGCTTCGAGGTGCTGGTTTAATTCCAGTCTCTTCACCTTCACCTGGGATGCGTCGCCAGATGTCATGGCTTCCTCTAGGGGCCTTAACTAATTCATTTTCTTCCTTACGCCCTCTAGCAACTAATCCTATGCTATATCTAATAGACTCGAATTAAAAGGCTCTTTTGAGGGCGTACCACCATTTGTTGCTGATAATGGAACCGGTTAACGCCCCCTGTATTAGGGACTTAATCCGGCTCCTGTACTTCTCAATCGCCAAAAGGGACTTATTGAGTTTCCAGTAGCAGGAATATTTACTATATATATTATCTAGGTTCAGTTTACAAGTTACCATCTTGTGGTCACTGTAACTGACCAAGTGGAATTGCGGACGCGTAACTATTTCATTATCAAATTTTCTAATAAATATCCTATCAATGTAAGACCTAGAAGACCCGTTGCTATGTGACGATGTCCACAATGGAGAGTTCAGGAATTCTAATCTGGAGGGATAAACTAGCTGAAAGTGACTTAATAGATCCCGGAAGACTATGTTCGGTTTTCTATTAGGATTCGAGCCAACACTATCCACGCGCGCATTGAGAATAGTGTTAAAGTCTCCTAACACAACTAGTGAACGTGACGTGCCTAGAAACTTCTCCATATCACGGTAAGGATCAGTCTGACTTGAATTAGGTACATAAGCTGCAACCAGCCTGATTTCCTTACAATAACTGAACGTCAAATCTAAAATGACCAGCCTACATTCTGGATCAGAAAAAAATCTACTTTTTCTCCGAAACTCGGATTCTTTTAAGTAGTACCAACACCCCATCCCATCCCACCCCACCCCACCACCCGGCGGGCTTGGAGAAGTGTCTGGAGACGGAGGGTTATCCGTCTCCTTTTCTTTTTCTCGGGCTCGATGTGCCGGAGTGATGAGGCCCTCATATTGATTATCAGTAATGTCCAATCTAGGAGGGCGTACATCCTTGCGAAATTCGTTTGCCAACATTTTATAATTTTTCTTATCAGTCTAGTAAATGACAAATCAGTTCCCACCTCACGCCTGTTTTTCCCTCTGGTACAGTTGTTTGTTCCGTCGATGTCGCTGCATTCTCTTTTACTGCCTTCGCTTTCTCGGTTTCATTAGCAGTATCGATGTTGCTGACTCTTTTTACCAGCATCGATGTCCACCAGTCGGGTCCACCAAACTCAATAATCTCTTATTTCTTCCAGCGTGGTCTGCTCGGCTTGCATTCGAAGGCCCTGGCCATGCCAGTTGCGTGGCTGCATCATGGCAGTTTCCAATACGGATATTTTGTCTTCTAGACCCATTGTAACTACCGCGACGAGCCACTCTGGGTCCATCTTAGGGGAAATGTTACTTATCGTAACTCTTGACGTTCTTCTGCCCAATATATGGGCAGAAAAACCACCTCTTCGGTTTTTATAGAGTCGTCTGAATGGAGTCTGGCTGCCTCTTCTGACTCCAATCTTACTTCGACGGTTGCATACAGCCTTCCTCTGTTTACGTATTTTACCAGGCGCCATATAGGCTTTAGGCATTTCTCAATTTCACTCTCCACAACGTAATCTGTCTTTTTTTCTTTCACCTTGTATGTTTTATAAATGAGAGTTTTCTTCGCTACATCTTGTTGAATATCTTTTGGGAGGCTACTTCTACTTCATTCCTCTCGTTCGTTAATAATTCCTTATGTTTTTTCTAAGTTGTTCAGGATTAGCATCTTCAATTTAATTTTCTCGATTTTTTTTCTCATTTTTTCTGCCATTTTTTCTTTTGTACACAAATTTGCAACTTCAATTTTTTTTTTTGACGTCGATGGTCGATATGGGGTATTCTCAGTTTCTTCTTCTATTAATGTTTTTTCCACAATCCTTTCCAATTCTTCTTGACTCAATAACCCTTCCATATATAGTTCATTCGAGCTTGCCATAATTCAAGCTTCCCCACACGGGGGTAAAACACATAAAAACAAAAGTTTTCAAAAATAATCCAACAATGGTTTCAACAAGTAACCAAATG
This sequence comes from Octopus sinensis, assembly GCF_006345805.1. Classification (NCBI taxonomy): domain Eukaryota; kingdom Metazoa; phylum Mollusca; class Cephalopoda; order Octopoda; family Octopodidae; genus Octopus; species Octopus sinensis. The sequence continues at coordinate 62,443,124 of NC_043002.1, read as the reverse complement.
GTTTCAACAAATAACACTATCAAAAGTTCAAAACAAAAAACGCCCACCTCCTCGTAAACAGCAAAGCATCCAACAATAAATTCAAGTCACAACTCGCACGAAAAGATTATATTTTGAGCTCGATTCGGTACCGGACAGTGATAGAGGATTATTTTTCCTTTTTTACACTTACTTTTTCAGATCGGTCGGGTTCATTTTTAGTTTTTCCTGTTTGTGAGAGCAGTCGAGTTTATTTCAGGTATTCTCATTTAAAAATAATCTCCGGTTAATCGTTAAGAGGACGTTGGTGTTGCTTTCGCGGAGGAGGTCTGCACTCACTGAGTGCTCCTGTTTTATATTATCTTTTAAACGGTTATATATTTAGTTTTAATCGTAACATGGTTTTAATAATAATTGTTATCTATAGGTATTCTTTTATTAGTTTCTGATTTAATAAGGTTATTTCAGCATTATCTGTTAAATGGTATAAGTTTAACATTAAAGCATCTAAGGATAGCGAATATTTAATACATATGGAGTTTTTTAAGTATTAACTTTTGGGTTATGAAATAGCGTAATTCCCTTTGAATTAGTTATATTATTAGTTTAGTTAAGCTCAATCGAATTTGTTTTGTTTTGGAAAGAATAGAATATAAAAGCTTTCAGTTTTAGTTTTATATTAATAACTATGGAAGACTGGTAGGAATATTATCTGTATGGACTCCAAGGGCTAGGTTGCTATTTAGATAATTTAGGAGTTAGTTATAAGTTTACTTATACAATTATAGACTCCGAACAATTTCACCTGTCCGTCGGTCCAGCGTCGCATGATGGAGACGATGTTGGACGGCATGGGCTTGCTTCTCCAGGATGCCGAGTCGCAAGCCCACTGACTTTTCCCGGTTAATTTTTGTTCCCGTTACCACTTCGTATTCTTTTAGTGTCTCGCCGACCAGGTCGATGCCCTTGTGGCTCGACATTATGACGGCGACGTCCGCGTATGCAGACACACCCCTCCCGCATGCCGGCTCTCGTGGGATGCCTCTCAGCGTCTTCAGCTTCCGCTGTAGTGGGCTGTAGTGGCTTAAGAGTCAATACATACAGAAGCGATGAAACAGAAGCGATGACGAACCAAACGTTCCCCTTGTTTTGATCTTTCTTTAGCAGCGCCACCGCTCCTCGCTTTATAAAGATGGTGATACTCCCGTTTTGCTGCCAGTTGCGGTAGACAGCTGCCAAGACGCCTTCAAACAAGTCTGGCATATGACAATAAAGTTCGTAGGGCAGACCATCCAAGCCTGGTGACTTGTCTCCCGCGCAGCCTCCCATCGCATCCCGTACGTCCGCGGCTGTCATGGATCTTACACAACACTCTGCCTCTCATGCTGAGGGTCGTGGCAGGCCATGCAGGTAAGCACTAAAGTCCATCCTGCGATCTGACCCATCAGTGGTCCCGAACAGTCGAGCAAAGTGTTGAAAGGCCTCACACATCCTTTGAGGCTCGAGTACTTCGCGCCTCTGTTCATTTGTCAAGAACCTAATGATGGATCTGTTACCTCGTTGCGCCTCCGCCACTCGGGCCTCTTGGGTGGCTCCGACTCTTTGGTTCCTCAGAGCACGCATCCTAGCTCTGACAACGCAACCTTCATGTTTGTCGTTGAAATGTTGTTCGAGGGCCAAACTCGCTGCCAGTATGTTGGACGTGATGCCAGTTCTAAGTGCCTCTTCTAATTTGTTAACTGTCTCCCTCTATTCTATTTCGGTCTAATGCTAGGGCCTTACTGCATCTAACCGATTCTGCTTTAATTGCTTTCTTTAGGGCATATCACCATCTGTTGTTGATGATGGCACCCGTCAATGCTCTCTTAACTAATGTGCTAATCAGTACCTATAAGCCTTATGTGCCGAGAACGACGCGTTCAGCTTCCAGTAACCGGGACCCTGCCTATGTGTCTTATCTAACTGAAGTGCACATGTCACAAATTTGTGGTCTGTGTAGCTGACTATGTGGAAATGTGGATAACCTAAACTATCCCTATCCACTGTCCCACAGAATACGCTATCTAAATACGATCTGGAAGACTCGATGCGGTTGCTTCATGCCCACATTGGAACATTCGGTTGGTCCAGTCGGTACTTGTCAAACTTGGAAACGTCTGAGCAGGTCTTTGAAGCATTTGCACCCCTCCTATTACTGTCTCTTCCCACGTAGTCTAGATGCGTGTCCAGGGTAGTATTCCAATCCCCCACTAAAAGTAAAGGTCGAGACGTTCGCAGGAAAACCTCTTGACGTCGAAAGAAATCTGGTCGACCTGTTAAGGACGGTGCATAAACTGTTATCAGTCGAAAAGCGCACCCATTGTTACTATCGACATCCAAGACAACCAGCCTACCCTCTGGGTCTACGAAAATTTCTCTTACTTTGAGGTCCAGACTCTTCCGAAGAAGCACCGCAGTACACCCTCCGCCCATTCTCAGCAGACACGGAGAAGAATAAATGTCGAAATGTCCGCCGAACTTGTGCTGGAGGGCCCAAGGGCTGTGGAGTCTTGTCTCGCTGCTGGCTATGATATGCAGATTTTGTGACTTGTGTTGTTTAACAAGTAGCCTTGTTTCCAAGGCGACCCCAAGCCACGTACATTTATACTGCCTATTTTGAGCATGTTCCTGTTGAAGGTTGTATTTTACACACGAAAGGGAGACGAGGGAAAGAAAGAAAGAAAGAAAGAAAGAGACAGAGAGAGAGAGAGAGAGTTATTTACTGTCCGAAAGTTCTTTGTCCTCCATCTCACAGTCTTCTTTCAGAAAGGCTTTGATAGTTTTTTAGAGAGGTATTATTGGAATCTCCCAACTGCATCAGGGTGTTGTGTGTGTTCTGTGTTATGTGTATGATTTTAATGTGTTGTGGTAGTGTTGTGCGTGGGTGATTCTTTGTTTTGATATCATTTTCTGTTATGTTAGTGTTTGACTTAATGTATTCCATTAGGTCTGGATTATTGGTGTCTATAGCTGTCAACATTGTTGGGGGATTTGGTGTTGGTGTGTTTGTGTTGATGCTTTTGTTTCCTACGGATGTTTTGGTTTCGGGAGTGGTAAGCCTCCCCGATTTGTTTGTCTGCTTCTCTATTCTTTTCCCCCATTTTCTCCTTCCCCCTGTGGCTACTTGCCAATCCTCTGTGTCGTCTTCATCTGACGACATGTCGGAAAAATCAGAGGGTGGGAGGTGAAGGGTATTAGGATCTATTTCTGAGTATGTTGATTTTTGTTTTTGGTGCTGGTGCTGCTGTTTGGTGACAGTTGGGATGGGGTGTTTGGGTTTTGGGGGTGGGGTATGAGTGTTTTTGGTTTCCCCGTCTTCCTGTGGAGTTATTGTTGGTGGTGGCGATGATAGTTTTGGTTCTGTTCTTCGTGGAACTGGTGGTGGTGTTGTTTGATTCGGTTGACTTGTTGGTTGCTGTTGTTCCTTCATTTATTTGTAGAGCTGCTTAATTTGTTGTACATGTGGCGGTGTGGGTAGTAGTGCTGGCTTTTTGGTTTTCTAGTGGTTATTGTTTTTCGTGGTCTTGTTGTCGTTGTTGTTGTTTCTGTTCTAGTGGATAGTTAGTTTTTAAATGTGTTTTGCTACCATAAATGTAGCAACTGGCTTCCTGCCTTCGACGGCTACATGCAAGATCGAATCCTCTGTCAATTGAATTCGCTGGGGATTTTTTTCAAAATTCACTGGATTGATCTGAGCAAGAATCTTGACTTCCCAATTTATTTCAATTTCGGGGGGCACATTTTTATGTTGCTTTTTGTGACCCTACGACCAAGGTATATAGGGATCATGAGGAGATTTTCATGTAGAAAGGACCTTGTGGAGAGCTCCTTGGCTCGATCTTCGCTATAGAATCTTACTTCGATCGTCGCAAACCTGTTTCCCCTCGTTATTCAGTCTTTAAAGGCCCATGTGTGCCTTAAACATTTTTCCACATTTTCATGAGTGACTGTTTCATGCACTTTTGTTTTTGCGTTGAGTGTCTTGATTGTATTTCTTTTGCGATAGTTTTTGTGATGTTTTCAGGTGTCTGTAATTGAATGGTGACTTCATTTTTTGTAAACATTTCTTTGCAGGTAAGTAATTCTTCCTTGGAAAATTACATCACTCGTTTATTTGGCTTCAAATTGCGGCAAAATTGTTATCGGTAATGGTGTTGGTTGTGGTGTTGATGGCAACGGTGGTGGTGGTATCAGTAGTGGAAGTAGTGATTATAGTAACAGAAGCATTCGTACCTTCTAAGCCCTGTGTGCGTTTACGCGGAACGGCTTTGCTTTCCGCTTCCTTCGCCTGAAGTATTGCTGGAGGCAGGAAGTCGGCCTCATGGTTTCGCTTAGCTATATTTGTTTAGAAATATGGCAAGGAAATCGAAGAAAATAGAAATATAAATAAGTTTGAAATTGCCCTTAGGTGTCAATTCGTCCCTTGAAAACACACTCAAACGAAAGCTGGGTGCTTTACACACCTTGTGTGTAAAAATTGAAACAAAGTGTATACAATAAAAGGTCGAAAAAAAGGGATTACCTGCGGAGCCGAGGCGACTTCACGTCAGTCGACAGTGGTAAGTAGATGGATGGATATACATAGATATATATAGATGGTTGGATAGATAGATAGACAGATAGATATATAAACAGAAAGATATATAGATAGATACATAGACAGACAGGCAGATAGATAGATAGATATAGATCGACAGACAGATAGACAGACCGACAGATAGATAGACACGAATATACAAATATACATAAATCTGAGTATACGTTTCTACATATATTTTCTATATTTATATCTGTATAAATATATGAAGCAAGTATCAACATTTGAAGGTAGACAATATCCACTTCAGCTAATACGTAACGTTGTATCATCAATCAGTCGTATAAAACTAGATTCTGTTCTCTCCCATTCTATTAATTGTATTTCTATATATTTACCATTGTCTCAGATGTTTATTCGTTGTCTTTTATACGCGTGTATTTTATGTGACAAAGAGGAGGACAATACCGTGTTTTATTTGTAATGGAGTGGAAGATAATATCACTCGTATCTAGCACAATGAAAATACCATACGCCGTAAAAAAGAGTATATACTACGAAATCTAATGGAGAAAGCCGTACAATAGGTACGTATGTATATATATATACATAATCACACATACATAAATATATATATTTATGTGTGTGTGTGTGTGTGTGTGAGTGTTTGCAAACACGTATATATCTGTATGTATTCACACGTAAACACATGTACACTGCGTCCCACATTATTAGGCAATTTACCTTCTCTCATTAAATAAATATATATTCGTTCAAATCCCCTTGTTTTCCGACTGACTGTTGCCAACACCTATCTGCGCGCATTCTGTTAAGATAAACCGGATCTGCTCAGGCGCCAACAAATGGCGCCCATTTTTGTGATTGCGCAACATTTTCCCTGTCACAATTTATTAGGCGACTATAATAGAAATGATGATTGAGTCAGAACAAACATTTATTTAATTCAACAGTAAAGGTATAACAAAAAATTATTCATAAAGGACATAAATTATTCATAGGCGTAGGCGTGACTGTGTGGTAAGTAGCTTGCTTACGAACCACATTGTTCCAGGTTCAGTGCCACTGCGTGGCACCTTGGGCAAGTGTCCTCTGCTATAGCCTCGGGCCGACCAAAGCCTTGTGAGTGGATATGGTAGACGGAAACTGAAAGAAGCCCGTCGTATATATGTATATATGTATATGTATGTATACGTGTGTATGTGTGTGTATACGTTTGTGTGCCTGTGTTTGTTCCCCCAACTTCGCTTCACAACCGATGCTAGTGTATTTACGTCCCCGTAACCTAGCGGTTCGGCATAAGAGACCGACAGAATAAGTACTAGTCTTAGAAAGTATAAGTCATGGGGTCTATTTGCTCGACTAAAGGCGGTGCTCCAACATGGCCACAATCAAATGACTGAAACAAGTAAAAAGAGTAAAAGAATAATGGTAAACATAAATGAAAATATTGATTGGATTATGATGTCGTCATTTTTATCTATGATCTTCCACATCCAAAAATCTTCCTTTCGTGCTGATCCATTGAATTTGGCAAGGTGATGATACTTTCTTGTGCCATGCTTTGAGCAGCATCTATACTAGCATTGGTAAACGGGCATCTTCAGGACATTCCACAGGTTCTCGATCGGGATTGTTAGGGGGAGAAGGTAGCCACGCCATCAAACAACCTCCAGAGAAGCTGCAGGTATTCTTTAGAATTCTTCGCTGGAAAAGACGGGGAATTATCTTGCATGAAGACCAGCTTTCTCAGGAATGTAAGTTATTGATTCTGAACCACGGTTGGAAATTGGCGTTTAAGAAGGTAACATACGTTTTTGATGTCATCTTAATTCCATCTGAGATTTTCATGGCCTGACCATCATACCACCAATGATGCCAACCCAAAACATGACCCACCCACCCCTTGCCCTCCTGTTGGCGTCTCAAACGATGAGGACACTTCTCGCTGATTAACACTCAAACTTTACTCCAGCCATCTGGTCCATCAATGGTTGCACGGCATTCGTCAGTGAACAAAATTTTTAAAAATCTATCTTAATGTATTGTTGCCCATTTCAGTGTCTTCTGCTTATGAACAGAGGGGGCCTTGTAACAGGTTTAGCATTCCTAGTTACCTGCTTCAAGAGGCGACACCTGTTAATTTTCGATACGTCATCCCTGTCATAACGTTTGAAAACTTCTCTACGTGTCAGACATGAGTTTCGCACACCTTCCCTTGTCACACCAGACGGAGTACGATTAAAATCAGCCCTCAACTTAACCTTATCTGCCCTCGACCGATCAGAAATAGTGATCTCTTCCCAGTATTTTTGATATTTCTATGGGTGTTTTTCATTTTCCGAGTTCCTACACGACAGTGTACTTCTTCGAGGTGTCACTTAAATTGGGCACGTGCCTAATAATTCGGGACAGCAAAAATATTGCTGCTACACAATAATCACCCCTGTTTGTTTTCTTTGCGCAGATCCAATTTGTTTTAACAGAATGTGCGCAGATAGCTTTTGCCAAGTCAGCGTAAAAACAACCGGTTTTGAACGAACACACATTAATTATTGAGAGAAGGATGATGTGTATAAGTGCTTCTTTGTCTCCCCCCACTTGTGACTTCAACGGTGTTTCGTATGTTGATATGTGAAGTCGGAGATTACCTGTGTATGCCTGCTCTGGAAGGTTCTCATATATTGTACCATTTAGATTTTATGTGATTGCTTTACAAACTTTACATTCCATAATGTTAACTTCGACATTTACTCTCAACCCGATTTCTTGAAACTGTTAATTATCCCTGTCCCGAACTTGACAGATGTTTATCCGTTGACAGTTTATAATATCATGGACCCCATCATTCTGTACACACTCATGCTCATTTCATTTAAAATGCTCTCTATTCCGCTGAACAGGTTAAAAGCCACCGTAAAATCTTCCTTTCCATTCAAGCTTAGACAATGCGATATCGAAATAGCCTGCTCTATCCTTAAGTGCTTATACAACCCTTTTAACAGGGAGGAATCCAACAATGCAGAAAATTCTAGAAACGTTTCTCTAAGATATTAATGTGTGCTGGTACAAATTATATCATTTACGAATTGATTCCGTTGTTTGGAAGAATATTTTAACACATGTTCGTGTATGTTAGCATTTTAAATAATTAAGTACCTCTGAATCAAGTAACGAAAGCTAAGTAGTGCTTCGTTGATTAAAATTGTTAAACTGATTCGGATTGGCAATTGCTCCAAAACATTTTTATTAAATACGAGATCTGGTCAAAAAATATCGCGACTGTTGCTATGGTAACAGACCTAGAGTATGCAGTGTGAAGTCGTTCGGTACAGATTGCTCTTGAAGTCTGTCGCACACGAAGTTGTAACGTGCTTTCTCACTACTGCTGTTTATAGTTGTGCTTGGAAGTAAAGTATGTAGAGTGTAGTCGTCTCAAAAATAAGATCAATTTGCAGCTGAGCAAGATCTCTTTGACTGCATCGAGGAAAAGGACCACGTTTTGTAAACAGTGATGTAAAGTGATGAATTGTGGACCTGTGGCTATGATCCCGAAACTAAGGCAAAAACCAAATCCCACTTGAAAGGAAGATTTCATGACGTCGAGGATATCCAAGAGAACATAATGAGGCAGATGGCAGATGCTTGCAAACTCAAAAACAGCTCCAGGAATCCTTCCATTGATGGGAACAATGCTAGATAAATTGTGTGGCCTCAGAAGGTGCTTACTTCACAGGCGATCAAATGTGGAATTTATGTGCTTAGCTCACTTTCTATAGCAGCAGCTCGGATATTGTTTAATCGGAACTCAGTCATTTTGAAAATAATGAAGACAAAACGATAAAAACAACCTAAGTGGAGCAAGTTTTAGCAAATGTTGAGTATGCTCAACGCGTAAAAGGAAGGGGCAAATTTCCGGGGTTTGGGACACCAGTCTTGTATCAGATGAAAGATATGCAAGAAAATTATAGGAAGACATTTTAAATGTAAATTCGAGAGAAGAAAAGCGGGCGAGATTGTTAAGTTGCAGAGATGGGTATTTGGTTCTATAGGGTTGAGCTATAATAACGGATAAGGGATGAAATGTGTGCGGCTATAGGAGTGTAAGTATACACTGAGATAGTATAAAGGAGCAAAATGTGTGTGTGGTATTTGGGGAGGGGGTGTTTTTGTGTGTAAAGATTTGCATGTGTTGAAATGTAGTCGCGTTTATTGATGGGAGTGCAGGTTGTTGCCCTCTATGTGCATCATATTGTGCACGAGGACTGCGTGAAAGGAAGCTGTGGAAGCGGACTTGAGTGTGATGTGAAAGAGAAAGAGGAATATGGAGAGTTTAGTATAAGTCTATGCGGGGTTATGAAGGTGAGATATGGTTATTTGAGAAGTGAGAGAAGAAAAGGAGTACGATGGAAGGAGGAAATATTTATGTAACAAAAAGGGAATATTTTAGGAGTTTCTGTTAGAAAAAAATCTTGGGGCCTTGAAGGATCATATGAAGATATTTTTTATTACTTCAACCGCTTTTTCTTTCATATTCTCCTCCTGCATGTATCTTCCCTCTGTTTTTTTTTTTTCCTGATGAATTGTCCGAATTGTCAAACCTTTCCCTTTTAAATGCCAAACTAAAAAACGTGCGTTAAATCTTGTCCTGTCTGTGGGGTTTTCTTTAATTTTATAATTTTTACATACTATATTTCAATTCCTTGATTGTGGACCTCTTATTTTTCTAACTACTCCAAAATATCTGGCATTTATAATGCAAGAATTCTTTCTGTGGTCATTCAATATGATGATGGTTGATTCTTGGGGAAACATCTAAGTCTGTCTGACGTGTAATATTTTTGTGGACATCATTTGTCATTCTGGTTAATTTGCCCATCTATGTTGCTCCGATGGATTTGTACAAGACGACTATAAACGATGAGTTTGTTTTCATTGTCTATCTTGTTTAAGAGCTTTTGTTATTCTGTAAATATGAATAGGTTTTTGAAGAAGTATTTTATTGCTTTTAAATCCGAACAGGGACAGGCATAACTTTGCAATTCAGAAGCTGGCTTTGTAACCATGTGGACCCGGGTTCAGTCCGACTACGCAGTACCTTGGGCAAGTGTATGTGTATATGTATGTATGTGTATATGTATATGCGTGTGAATACGTGTGTATGTCTTTCTGCTTCTTGTTGGTCGATCCCCACCACACTTGACAACTGGTGTTGGTTTGCTGAACTACATTGGTTTGAAACCCCTGACATATGTGGCCAACCTACTGAAGCCAACCACGGTTGCCTTCAGTAGGTTGTCCACATATGTCAGAGGTTTCAAAACAATGCGATGACCCATTATCATTCAACAGGGATAAATCTTCATGGATTCTCTTTAGAATTCTCTTAGGATAATCATGAGATTTGACGACAACTTGAAAGTATTTTGCTGAAGTATTATGCTCTCGGGTTGTCGGTAATGTGGATTATTTGTGTGATACCTATATAGCAAGAGTTTTGTCAATACTTTGATGATCATTCATTATCTAGCACTTACGTGGCATAACAATCTTTTCTGGTTTCCAATCGCCATACTGCTTTCTTATTCACTAAAAAAAGAGTGTGTGCGCTCCATTATCCATCTATCTATTGCAAGGTTTGAATTTAGATCATCGTCAATATAACTGCAAGAAAGACTAATACGGAACCATGAGTTGGAGTGCATTATAGATACTCGACGCCCTAGTTAGCCTAGAGTTGTAGCTCTGTAAAAGAGAAAAACCGCAGATAAATGTGCCAGAGAGTCATCGCCTACACCCATTTCCCATTCAGTTGTACCTAGAATGACTTGTGCATCATAAGTCACGGTTAACTAATACTTTTGAAGCAAAGAGTCGAGACTATTGATAGAAGAGGTAATCTTCCTCTAGAAATAACCACACCCCTTAGAAAAGAAACGAATTTGCAGACGCTCCAATTTAGTCAGATGAAAAGAGGGTGAGGCCAGTTAGAAAGATGGTAATACAAAACGGAAGCAATTCAGTCATTTACCTTCTCTGTGCATTTCCTCAGGGATACCTATCTCTGCTGGCTTCTATGCTGGTGATCGGGTTCCTGACTTCATCGATCTTGACTTGTAATTTACACTAATGAAACTTAATAACCTCATCAGTTTAGCAATATACGGCATTGGCTGATACGGAGGTAAACCGTGAAAAGCCTCACCAATTTGTTCTCTTTAACGTGCGCTCCTGTCATCACTGTTCTATCAGAACGGTGCCGAAAACTTCTATTTTAATAGTGTCTGACAGCAACACGTGGCCAATGACCGGGTATGCTGACATTGTGTACTCTCGACCACTTAGAGCAGGGTATTTCTCAATTCCTTCGCCTTCTAGAACAAATGCTTAAGAACTAATTCGTAAAACAACAATGAATAAATACCCTTTGATCAAAGGGGCAAAGTGTTGTGCCACCGAAGTGGTTTGAGTAGACTCCGAACAAGTCACTACGTCCCTCACAAAAGCTGACTACATCCATTAATTAGCCATCGTTGACAAAATGCTTCTGCTTGTGGCCCAATAAATGCCCCAGAAGAAGAGCAAGTGCGTCGGATAACGGGGATGCCGCAGCTGTAGTCGTCATTCGTTGCTGAAGTGTAGAGTTCAGGTTCGATCTTTCAGTGGGAATACAAGTTCACATGTGGTCCCCGGTTATATGCAAACACGCTTTGGGATAGTGTGATCCGTGGCATCGTCGTAGAGGATTCGCCGACCAAATCACTGCCAATTATCGGAGCTCAGGTAGCCTGGGTTTCGTTTGATGTGTTAAAAGCAATTTTTAACCTTTCTCCAAAACTTGTCGGTACTTTGTTTTATTGTTTTCGAAATAAATGGATACAAAATCAATCTAGACTTGGTTTGAACCAAAAATTAGTAGACGTACCTAAATTGAGTAAGGAGATTTTCCGTTGCTCTACCGATCTATTGCACACAAATATTGATATATTAAAGATGAAAAGAGATTTTAAAAAAAGGAACAGTACAAGCAGCGGAAATTAATCCTAAAGCCATTAGTTCGGAGAGTTTCCAAGAATAGATGCCCTTCTTCTTCTTCTCCTTCTTCTTCTTCTTCTTCTTCTTCTTCTTCATCTTCTTCAACTCCTAGTGTTCGTTATTTAAAATATTGGTCTCGTATTCAGTCTGTCTCTTCTCTTCGCGAAACCGTTTGTTGTAGAATATAAATGTCAATATTCTCATCTTTACTCATCCATCTTTCTAAAGCTCCACCCCCATATCTCGTTCTTCATTCCCCATCTGTCTCTCTCATGCCCTCCCACATTCTCTCCCACCTCACTCTTTCGCTCAATCTCTCCTTTCATCGGTCTCTCTCATGTCCTCCCACCTCTCTCTTTCGCTCACCCTCTCCTACCACCAGTCTCTCACGTTCTCTCTTTCTGTCTTTTACCCAACGTCTCTTCTCCAACTTTTAATTCATAATAGAATTCTACAAATGAAAAAAAAAAACAAGAAAAATAATAATAATAGGGGGGAAAAATTTCATTTATTCTTTTCCTTTTTCTGTTAACAAATCAGCGACTGTTTTAACATTTCTCTTAATGGTTTCTTTCCTCAGAAGATTATCAAGTGTAATGGAAGAATCAGTCAGGTTTTTACTATTTTAGAATATAACATGTATTTATTTGAGATTCAGATTTACACATTTCACTCTCATTCACTCTCTTTCTCTCTCTCTCTCTCTCTCTCTCTCTCTCTCTCTTTCTCTCTCTCTCTCTGTATAGTTTTCTCTCTTTCCTTCCTAGTACAGTTTTTCTTTCACTCTCTCTCGGTCGCATTCTCATAATTTCTTAATGCTTTTCTTTGTGCATCAAAATATTTAATTTTTTTTACTGTCTTATAATTTTTGTTTGCTTTATTTTATTGTTAATGCTTCTATTTTTTCTTTTACATAATCTAAATTGTTTACTTTCTTTTGTAAATATTATTCTCTCTCTCACCAGATACATATATATACATACATATGTGTGTGTATATATATATATATACTCATATATATATATATATATAATATATATATATATACATACTCGCATAAAATATACATATACATCCATATACATACATGTATATGAATATATAAATTTATGTGTATATATATATATATAATATATATATATAATATATATATATATATATATATATTTATATATATATACATATTTATGTATGTATGTATGTATGATTGTATACACACATACACATTTATGTTTAAATATTATTTTTATTGTTTTATTTTATATATATTTTCGGCGGTGCTTGTTTATGTTTTCTGTCATGTATTTACTTGTATTTCCTCTTTCATTATTTTTTTTTCAATACACATCTTTTTCAAATTTTCATTGCATTTATTTTATGATACTTTCATTCTTTCTTGTTTCCTTTCTTTCTTTTTCTTTTTTCATTTTCTTTTTCTTTTTTCATTTTCTTTTTCTTTTTGTATTACATCAGGAAAAGAAGAAAGAAGTTGTTAGTTCAATCCATTAAAGCTTTTCCGCACATTGTAGAAAACGCTGCTGAATATGTATAACTGTATGTAAGCACACACACAAACACACACACACACACACACACACAGACACACACACACACACACACACACACACACACACACACACACACGCAAACAAACTCAAACACACACATATATAAATGTACGTTTTGATAGTATATATATGCATACGCACGCACATTTCTATCTTACTCTCGCTCTCTCTCTCTCTCTCTCTATATATATAAAGATATACATTTCTACATATATTTATATTTAAGCATATATTTGTAGGTTTATGTGTGAGGGTATATATATACATATGTATATTTTGATTATATAAATATATATATATATATATACACATATAAACACACGTTTCTATATATATTTATATATAAGCATATAATCGTAGATTTAAGTGTGTGTGTATATGTACATATATATATTTATATACATACATGTATATATATTTATACAAACATAAATACATACACATACAGTCACACAGATATATATATACACATATATATATATATATATATATATATATATATGTATGTATGTATGTATGTATGTATGTATGTATGTATGTATGTATGTATATTTATATATTGATATATGTGTAGGAATAAACATGTAGGCACGTATCTATACCTTTAGCAATACTCTGCGCCGTGAAATAAATTCCACGCCTGAAATGAGTCAAATTTCTCATTACATTTTCGATTTACAGTTTAATTAAAAACACTGTTTCACTGAATTCTGTGCAGCTCTCGTATCAAAGATATCGGATCTGCGCTTCTGCCTTGAGCTTACTCCTACTCCTACTACAACTACTACTACTACTACTACTACTCTACTACTACTACTACTACTACTACTACTATTACTACTACCACCACCACTACTACTACTACTACTACTACTACTACTACTACTACTACTATTACTACTACTATTACTACTACCACCACCACCACCACTACTACTACTACTACTACTACTACTATTACTACTACCACCATCACCACCACTACTACTACTACTACTACTACTACTCATACTGCTACTACTACTACTACTATTACTACTACCACCACCACCACCACCACCACCACCACTACTACTACTACTACTACTACTACTACTACTACTACTACTACTACTACTACTACTACTACTACTACTACTACTACTACTACTAATATTGGTTTCAAATTTTGGCTCAAGGCCAGTAATTTTTTAACCCGATTGCATAGACTCCATTACATGACTGGAAAGTTGAATCGACCTCGGTTGAAGTTGAAATCAAATCATATAGAGACGAACAAAATGCCGTTCAGCATTTTGTCCGGCGTGCGGCGAACTCTTTTATCCCTTCGTGATCGATGAAGTAAATACCAGTTGAATACTGTGGTTCAGGTAATCGACGAGCGCTCCCTCCCGAATTTTCACGTATTGTGCCTATAGTAGAAAGGATTATTATTATTATTGACCGAGTTTCGCTCTTATTTCTGATAGGAAGTATGTGGGTAACGGGTTACTACCTGTAAACTTAGGTTTCCATAAGTTTTCAGTCGTATGTCAAATACTTAGACGCCTCCTGATAATCATTACTGTTCCTAAGAAACAAACTTTCTGTAGGAGTTCCACAAGACATTCAATTTTGACCTCTTTTAACCATTTGTTTATACTTTGGTTTATTGTTCCCAACGCACCAATTTTTATAGGCACGACCTTTACTCTTCTCCTACTCCAAATTTTTCCGATTTCAAAATTACTATTATTATTATTATTATTATTATTATTAGTAGTAGTAGTAGTAGTATTAGTATTAGTATTATTAGTATTAGTATTAGTATCATTATTATTATTGTAGTTGTTGTTGTTGTAGTTGTTGTTGTGGTTGTTGTTGTTGTTGTTGTTGTTTTGTTATTGTTGTTGTTAGTAGTGTTTGTATTTTGCTTCCATTTCTTGTCAAATGTCTTCCAGATACCTAGCGCAGAAACACTCACTGTATACAGTGGTATGCATTGGTCACTGTATACATTGTTCATATAGAATTGATAGGGAAAAGAAAAGAAAGAAAGAAAGAAGAAAGAAAGAAAGAACAGATGAAAAATAAAAAAAATTAAAAGGAGAAAAAAATGAAAATAAAATAGAAATAAGAAGAATAAAGAAATCAAAGAGAATAGAGAGGAAAGAAGGAAAGAAATTCCCAGCGAAAATGCTTCTCTCAATACGCGTGACGTACCAGTTAAAACAATCTTTTGCAATTCTTGCTTGGAATGGTAAGCCAAGGATCATGCTAAAGGAATTTTCAGCTGCATTTCTGATCATTCCAAATGCGCCTACAGTCACTGGCATTCTAGCCGTCCTGAGCATACCCACGAGCATATGGCGTAGTGTTTAAAAGCGAAGGGCTACTAACCCCAAGATTCCGAGGCAGTGACCTGAATAATGATAATAATAATAATAATAATAATGATGATGATGATGATAATAATAATAATAATAATAAATGCCCTGATGCAGTACCAGGCAGTGGCTCTCATGGCTTCTGA
The DNA here is from genome assembly GCF_006345805.1 of Octopus sinensis. Taxonomy (NCBI): domain Eukaryota; kingdom Metazoa; phylum Mollusca; class Cephalopoda; order Octopoda; family Octopodidae; genus Octopus; species Octopus sinensis. Next base: position 62,427,436 of record NC_043002.1, on the reverse strand, counting down.
TCTTAACTGATTGGAAGTGTTATCATGTACATTGTTTTGTCTTGGTATAAAAGACGGGCTACAGCAAATATTCTGCTCAATACCACAGATTTGCTTGTCAGTTGTTTGACCTTAACCAGTTGTGCATGTCCCTTGGTGGCTGACAATATATATGTGCATCTCTGATCACGAGCAGAAGTAGTGGGGGAGCATCATAGCCGTGTGTTGAGAGGGATTCTTTGGGGTTTGAATAATTCACCTCTGAAAACATGGGTGTTTCGTTCAACATCCTTAAACAACCCTTATTCAGGGACCTTTTGAGCAGGATGGGTTACTCGATCTGAAGAAAATTCTAACTGGGCCCCACCTGCAAGGTCATGTGCTGTTTATCTTGATATGAGATCACCATGTCGCGCACATATGGTTGTGATGCATGTGCCTGGTGTACCCTTATCAGACGGGTAGTCATGATGAGTATACTGGGCTTCGTATATTTTACCCCAGTGTCACTTTGATGGCATGCTCTGCTCGCTCACTCAATAATAATAATAATAATAATAATAATAATAATAATAATAATAATAATAATAATAATTTTGTGAAACTTTTCAATGATTCTCAATTTGGGGTACCTGGATGAATCGTACAACCACATGCAAACATAGAGTACATACGTCCTCACAAACATGGACACTGATGAAATGAAAACATGTTCTATTGAGATACCCAAGCCAAGAAAAGTATGTTTATGTACATGAAATACAACACGCACATATATATGCCTACGTCCACCAGTCCAGAGGCCCAGGAAGTAGCCAGACGAAAACAAAAACGATTGCTACTTTGTTAGTGACCGGTTTGAAATTTTCTAGTCTAGGCAGAAGGCCCGACATTTTTGATGAGGGGCCAGTCGATTAGATCGAATCCAGTAGGTAACTGGTACTTAATTTATCGACTCCAAAAGGATGAAAGGCAAAGTCGACCTCGGCCGAATTTAAACTCAGAACGTAACGTCAGACGAAAGACCGCTGAGCATTTCGCCCGGCGTTCTAACGTTTCTTTTCAACTCTAGGGACAAGGCCCTAAATTTTGGGGGAATGGACTAGTCGATTAGATTGACCCCAGTACGCAACTGGTACTTCATTTATTGACCCCGAAAGGATGAAGGGCAAAGTCGCCCTCGGCGGAATTTGAACTCAGAACGTAAAAACAGACGAAATACCGCTAAGCATTTTGCCCGGCGTTCTAACGTTTCTCATTTCTTTATTGCCCAAAACGGGCTAAAATAGAGGGGACAAACAAGGAGAGACAAAGAGATTTAGTCGATTGCATCGATCCTAGTGCGTAACTGGTACTTAATTTATCGACCCCAAAAGGATGAAATGCAAAGTCGACCTCGACGGAATTTGAACTCAGAACGTAACGGCACACGAAATACCTATTTCTTTACTACGTACATGGGGCTAAACACAGAGAGGACAAACAAGGACAGACAAACGGATTAAGTCGATTACATCGAGCCCAGTCTGTAACTGGTACTTAATTTATCGACCCCGAATTGATGAAAGGCAAAGTCGACTTCGGCGGAATTTGAACTCACAACGTAACGGCAGACGAAATACTGCCAAGCATTTCGCTCGGCGTACTAACGTTTCTGCCAGCTCGCCGCCTTGTGACAGGTTTGAATTCTGCGAACAGGAAAAAAAAAAAAGAATATAGCGCAAAGAAAAATGCACCCACCCACAAACATGCACACACACGCACGCACACACATGTCTGTGTGCATGTAAACATGCCTTCTGTTGTTTTTATTTATTTATGCAATGTGGACAATCTAAAAACTGTGTTGGTGTTCCTTGGCAAGAGAACTTGGCAACAAAACTACCAACATTTCTCTGTTGTCTGAAAAATACGTTATATGAAATACCGCTATTATATTTCTACATGCCAACAAATATGAACGCATATACATGCATATACACACACATTTACACATACATTCACATATGCACACACTCACACAAAACACAGATATTTATATGCTTACATACCTAAACATATTTAGCTAGCTATATATATGTTTATATATATATATATATATATATCTGTGTGCATGTATGTATATATATATATATATATATATATATATATATGCACAAGATGTATATGTATATATTAATGTACAGTGTACTGGTATACATACGAATAAATAATATTGAATAAAAAATAAAATGTAAAAATTAGACATGCATTCAGAAATAATGCACAGTTACGTGTACAAATATATTCATAAATAATAGGATAATACATATACATACACACGTGTGTGTATGCGTGTTGTCTGTGTGCACAAACGTGTGTATAAATGTACACATACAGATACACACATTTAATATATTTGCAAACATACATATTGTGTATATGTTTGCCAAATATTTATATATATAAAGAAATGCATATATATATATATATATATATGATATTTATATAATACATATGCACATATTTACATAATACATTTATACTGAAATACAATTAAACTTATAGTACATACTTACAAATGTAATAAATACGCATATATTTATAAGCAAACGTACATGCCTACATTAATTCTTAAACGAAGCTAAAATTCTATGAATAACAATTATTTGAATAAGAAAAGATTCCAAATTTGTGCGTTCTTTCAAAGATTTTATAAGATTAAATTCTGAACATAAGACGTTAATGAACAATTGAAAATTTGCCTATTTATTCCTGAGGTACGGTATGTATTTAAGTCTCCGTCCCAACGGACATTCTTACAAGCGAATATATATAAAACCATGTTTAATGTTCACGCCATTGTATTTGGAAGTTTTCTCAGGTGTGTACTTGAAATATATTAATCGTTTAAGTTTCAAACATTATTTCTTAACGAACGGAACAAAACACAAAGGAAAGCTTTACAATGTAGCAGCCTGACCTAAATACTATGAAATGTTAGTAAAAGGAAAAAGAAGAGAAAGAAAACATTACAGATTTCTTGCAGGTATGTGTGTTTTGTATTATATACATTTAGATCTATAGAACATAGCAGTTGTGATACGTCGCTCTAACTAAGAATATTGCACACAGGTACTTGTGCGTTTTTGGTAGATTCCATTTAAACATTATACTCAAGATATGAATGTTCCAAAGTCAGTTAAAGTTTCGAGAACTTTTCGGCGTCACGTTCTAAAAAATGTTGAACGTGGCATTTTTTTCTTTTTGACCTTGACTTGCTTAGGTGGGTGATATCAATCAGCGTGTATCATCGTCAAACAAAGGCCATCTCGAAAGAAAGATAGTCAACAGTTAAGTGGGCTAGTCAGTAGATATGGGTGAAGAGCGACGTTAAAACCTGGTTAGAATAGTGGTGTATAGGCATGAGGTAGTTATCTGCAGAACTCCTCAGTTCATATGGTGCTAATGATCCGGAATCAAGGACATAAGGTAAAATACCAGTCAGTCGATCCGGTTACCTGTGCATTCATATAATTAAGGTGCGAACGATGAGCTATAAAGCTGCTGTGCAGAAGGTCTCGAGATGGTTTAGTCTCTCCTGATGACCCATAAAAGCTTTTAGAACCCTGAATGTCACACTTTCGATTGACAGCACTTGCACAAGGAAGTGATATTCATATTCTTAATCAAGAGAATATAGGAAAAATTGTATTTTACATAATCATAGTTAAAAACCCTTAAAGTAACCTCTAACACATGATTATTTTCATAAGATATTTCATAAAATATTCAGAAGGCAGGGAGCTGGCAGAATCATTAGCATACCGGGAAACTACAAAGCAGAATTTCATCCGTCTTCACGATCTGAGTTCAAATTCTCCTGTCGTTTATCTTTTAGGGTTTGATAAAATAAGCACCGTTGTAGTGGAGTCCATGTATCCGACTAGCCTCTCCCCACAGCCTACAGTAGAAAGAATATTTCAATGTATATCCGTGTAACCTTTCGTAGAATTATTCACGAGTTCCTTACTTAATTTACTATTTTTTAAAATATTATTTTGCTGTTAATAAAAATTATTTAGTTAAAATTCTTGTATCTCTTTATAAATAATTTCTATATGCAATGGTGGTCATATCAATGAAAATATTATACCTGGTTTGGCTTTGTGTTCTGTGTTATGATGGGCTGCAGATGTTCCTTGCTGAAAAATGCCTGTGACAAAAGTCGTGTCTGCTGTAACATTTTTTGTCACGCTACGAAGGCGCATGGCTTATTGACTAGGGTATTCGGCTCACGATCACAAAGTCGTGGGTTCGATTCCCAACACAGCACTGTGTCCTTCAACAACACATTTCACGTCGCTCTAGTGCACTTAAGTTGCAAATGTGGGTAGTACCTGTATTTGAAGGGGCCAGCCTTGTCACATTCTGTGTCACGCTGACTCTCTCAAGGTCTACATCAAGGGCACACGTGTCTGTCAAGTGCCCAGCTACTTGCACGTTCATTTCACGACCAAATTGTTCCGCTGATCGGATGAACTGGAATTCTCTTCATTCTAACCGACTGAGTGTCAGTTGTGTCACGCAGGTTACAATTTTATTTTATATAAAGTTCTATATTTCAGAGACGAGGAATTCTGTGCATTATTTTACATTATTTACATTATTTATATTTGACGGATATTTGTCCTCATCTTCTTTGTTGTCTATACAACGTTTTCGCTGCTGTACTCTCCAGCCTTCATCAGATGTCCTTGGGAGAATTTCGAACCTGGGTTCTCATTCCTAAGGTATTTTTCCGATGATTAGAGCGTCGAGCATACGATCCTGAGGTTGGGAGTTCGATTCCCGAACCAGGCTGCATGTTGTGTTCTTAAGCAAGACACTTCCTTTCACGTTGCTTCAGTTCGCTCAGCTGTAGAAATGAGTTGCAATCTCACTGGTGCCAAGCTGTATCGGTCTTAGCCTTTCCGTTGGATAACATCGGTGGCGTGGAGAGGAAAGGCTGGCTGGTATGCAGGGGTGACTGCTGGTCTTCCATAAACAACCTTGCCCGGACTTGTGCCTCGGAGGTTAACTTTGCAGGTGCAATTCCATGGTCATCCATGACTGAACAGGGTCACGATTATTGTTATTATTTCTCAGGCCATTGCCTTGGAATCGAACTCGGAATCTTAAGGTTAGCAGCCCGCGCTCTTAACCACTACGCCTTATGCCCGTTTTATATTATTATAAAACTTCGCCATAATTAAGTGGATTGTCGAATTGCTGTTTCACATTGAGAAGGGTGTGGAGGCACATGGCCTAGTGTTTAGAGCAGCGGACTCGCGGTCGAGAGATCGCGGGTTCGAATCTCAGAGCGAGTGATGTGTGTGTTTATGAGCAAAGCACCTAAGTTCCACGCGGCTCCGCAGAAGGTGATGGCGAACTTCTGCTGACTCTTTCACAACGATGTTACCCCACTATTTCCTCCTGCATCTTGCAGCTCCCCTGCGACGGACTAGCGTCCCGTCCAGGTGGGGAACCTATACACCAAGGAAACCGTGAAACCGGCCCTAATGAGCCAGGCGTGGCTCGGGAAGGAACAAAAAGCAATTGAGGTTTTTTTTTATCTCTGGCGTATATATAATAAATTCTACTCTATGACTGTTACCTTCCTGTTGGATGGAATTTCTGTGTTTCATACTTACCTATTTTATGTGTATGCTTGTATTTCCTGCTTTTCGGTTATCTGAATAACCTTCTCATGAACTAAGTTGTAAATAGGTGATAATTCCACAGAAGCATATAGTCGTAAGAAGCAGAATCAGCGTGTTACAGTGTGTGGAAAGGCCGACTTTTTGCAATTACACATACAATCCAGGCGACCGGTCTCTATTCAGTTTCCACGAACCCTATTTCACTCATCGACCTAAGGCAACAAAAATGGTGCTTGCCTTATATGCCACACAAACAAAGTAGGAAGATATACAATTGAATAAATGGAAGGGAGCTGGGAGATCTAGACTCGTAAAGATATCTTTGCTGTTCAAGCTCAGTCTTGAAAGTTATTGAGTCTGTCTATATTCAAAGGAATCCCAGTCATCAATCTACCAATTTTGAGGTAATATTCTTTTTATATATATAATACACATATTTTAGCAATCAGAGTGTGATTTGAGGCAGATTTGGCTGGCATTTTTTAACATGTCCAAGACGACTGCAATAATTTTTAATCCGTCAATAGATCACTCTTCCAATTAATCGATGAATGAATGC
>NC_043002.1:62383771-62411271 GCF_006345805.1 Octopus sinensis | reverse complement strand
ATTCAACGTAAATCGCCAATCAGGTTCACGCACTTAATGCAGCGGTCTATCAGCTTCTCTTAGCCCTGTAATAGTACTCGGAATATTGGGCTTCCAAACATACTCTTTAAGCCAGGAACTTTTCAGTACCCTATATATATATATATATATATATATATATATATATATATATATATATGACTTCATCTCCAGCCGGAGGTTGGTAAACTTGTTTCTCAGCTGAAGAGAAAAATATGGCTGGAGAGGAGTTGCCTACCACTAAGTATATACAAGAAAAGATGGAAGAAATTGGGATACATGTTGAAAGTGGATGTATTCTCTTATAGAAGAAGATAAAGTTTCTGAAAAGGTCCAGTGGTGGATTGTGGCCTGTGTGGTCATAGCCTCCGTCACTTCATATTTACCATTCGTTAAATTATATATCATAAATTTTTAACTATTTCATCATTCGTTCGGCTAATCACTCCAGTCCTTGCTTGTCCCCTCTGTGTTAGTCCCTTATGGACAAATAAACATCTATACTGTCAACACCGGAATGATGAAAGGCACAGCTACCGTCGGCGAAATTAGAATATGAAGAGTAAGTAGAAATGCCAATAAGCAATTTTCTCCACCGAGCTAACGATTCTGCCAGTTTGTTGTCTTCAACAAGGGCATATGTAATAAAGATATGATATATCTTAACTATTTAACCTCAATAAAACACTTCGGTTGTCCCTAAAAATCCCCTGTAAAGAAATTAATTATAAAAAAAATGGAAGGAAATATTTGATTAAACAGTCCTATTTTCTATTCAAAATATTTTATAGTCACGACTGGAAATCGTTTGATTATAAACATGTTCGATCACATTTGACCCTTGGCTAAAAAGCAACAACAGTTATTTCAGTTTTAATAAAACAGGTGAGACATACATATTGTAATGGATAATATGTCGGTTATTTCGATAATATTCCAAGATGATCTACCTAGCTATTAGTCACAGGTAGGTAAAACGAAACTATGTGGGAAAATGTGTTCAAGATAGAAATCCGAGAAGACATCAAAAGATAAACTGAAAATCATACTAAAGAGGACAAGGAGCTTTGTAACTCTGTTAGAAACCATTTCCTTCCTCACAGAACGAATTAAAATAGATAGGACCATAAGAAAACTTACGTATACACCTATGTGTGTGTGTGTGAGAGAGAGAGAGAGAGAGAGTGTGTGTGTGTGTGTGCGTGTGTGCTTCTTGGTCCTTCTGTGTTTCATATTTAATATAAATAAATCGTGGAGGCGAATCGGTCGGAGAATCGCGGTTTCGATTCCCAGACAAGGCGTTGTGAGTATTTATTGAGCGAAAATACTTAAAAAGCTCCACAAGTCTCCGGTAGGGGGTGGCGGTGAACCCGGCTCTACTCTTTCATCACAACTTTCTCTCACTATTTCTTCCTGTTTCTCTTGTACCTGTATTTCAAACGGTCAGCCTTGTCACACTCTGTGTCACGCTGAATCTCCCCGAGAACTACGTTAAGGGTACACGTGACTGTGGAGTGCTCAGCCACTTACACGTTAATTTCACTTACACGTTAATAGGCTGTTCCGTTGATCGGATCAACTGCAAACCTCGCCGTCGTAACCGACGGAGTGCCACGATAAATACATCGCGGAAAAAGCAAATTTACAAACAATATTCGCTAGGAGGTCTCATGCCGACATCACTTTTAAAAATACAAATATGACTGTAAAAACGAAAATCAGACGAGCAGCCTCAGACAAGAATGTTCAATGCATTTTGTCTTTTACGTAGAATGTACTCAATGACAGCCGTAAAATAAAAGAAATCCGTCGCTACATCTATAGGAAAATAGTCTGTAAGCAACAACCTAGATTTATTTCATATTTTCTTTTGATTAGTATGTCGTTGTTTTTTTGCGATTTCTTGTAGTCTTTTGTCTCTTATTTGAAGCTTTGTTACAACTGTGTAAATTCGATTCGCGGAGTTCAATGGAATGAAGAACTTGATGTAAAAGAGGCGTGATCACGAGTCAGTAGGTTTAAAATATAGTCCTCTTTCTAGTATTGTACTTCTATTAGTAATTAATATATCTAAAAAGGGTGAGACTGGGGGTTATCGGTACTGAACTTCATAGTGAATTATATAAGAGAGCTTTATGTTGTTGACAAAAAAATATTTTAATTAATTCAATCTAATTTAATTGACCGAGATTCCACACGTTTGTGATTGAACACCGAACATCGTGTTTGCAAAGCGAACTATTTTACCACGCAGTCATGTCTGTAATCTCTTTCCTTTTTTCTCTCTCTCACACACACAAACAGCGATTTGTGTTTGCTTAAATAACTGCGAATATATTTTACATTAACTTTCACTGGCTTTCAATATACAATGCTTGCTTCAGTTCCGAGTTTACTTTCCTTTCTAGTATTTGTATTAAAGTGAGTGTTTCTATGCGTGAGTTAATATCTATGTGTCTGTATTTGTCTGTGTGTCTTTTGTTGTATGATTTACGTTTGCTGCAGGGAAGTATTAAATTAAAAAATAATAATAATGAATAAATAAATAATTTTAATATTGAAATTAAATTTTTTTTTTTCACTCACAAATTAACCTTTTGTGATAATTGCATTAAAGTAAGCGATTAGTTATTTACTATTGTGAGAAAAGCTATGGGGGATTTCATCTGCAATCTCAGCATTTAATCACATATAAGTATACTCATTACACACATGTATGTAAATGCGAAGTGACGGGCAGAATCAATAAGATTAGATTAAACTATAAAGTACTGTATGTAATGCATTCCATTAGTTTGTATGAGGTGACTTTTCGTTCTTCGGTTCAAAACCCAAGAGAGAGAGAGAGAGAGAGAGAGAGAGCGCAGGTGTGGCTGCTTGGTAAGAAGTTTGCTTCTTAACAACATAGTTCCACGTTCTGCAACACGGTGTGTTACCTTGAGCAAGTTCTTCTAGTATAGACCCTGCCCGTTAGAAGCCTTTTGAGTGGATTTGTATACGTGCGTAGTTGTCCTTGTCCTCTATTAACACTTGACACCCGGTGTGTGTTTGTTCATGTCACTCTGACACAGAGGTTCGGCAGAAGAGTAGGCAAGGAGAATATGCAGGCGGCTTTAAAACAACAAGTACTGGTGTCGATTCTTGCGAATAAGATGTAATTCTCAATACCGAATTGCTTTAATATTATTTACAATGTATATCCATATATATATATATTCATTTTCATATAGATAGATATGTGCATACACAGACACACACAAGGTTCGAACAGTTGTTAGAAAGCGTTGGAAAGAGGTCAGATTGTAGTAAGAAATAATTTCTTCTAGCACTTAAAGTCCTCTGTTCAAATCGAATCTATCATACCGTTTTCTTTTATCCTTTAGGTATTGAAAATGTCGTTGTACCTGTGATGAGGAGGAAAACAGCATATTAAAAGATAAGATGAAAATTCCCGTTAGTGGATTAGCAATTTTATAGTAACTCGAATGATTACTGCCAGGTCGATTTCCTTTCTTATTAGTTCTCCTGCGTGGTGTATTTGCTATGTACGATATATTCATATTGAAACCGGTTCGCTTAATACTTAATTGTTCCCTGGTGGTAATAAGAAATTTTACGTGATATATTTTTCCATAAAATCATGTTAAAAAATCATATGATTGCCAGAGCGTTTATTGAAGTAGAGCTCATATTAATTAGGTGTCTTCTATTGATAATACAATTCGCTGTTTTAACTGACAACCATTTAAATTGTCTACTCTGGATTTTCTTCACATTGACGTTTATTTCAAGGTCAGTAAGTATATTATTCATAACTTCCCATATCGGAGGCGACACATCTAACCTCAGCATGTGGTTGGCTACAAGTACACGTCAGGGACAACGTCAAACGAGGCCAAATTGGAGTGATTTTTCCTCTCACGCAGGACACCCATAAAGAATTATATTTAGGGTGAAATCTGCAATAGTTCAAGAAGATTCTAACAGTTTGAATTTATTCAATGAGTTTGGTAATTTATTGTTCCTTTGCAATATTTGCTTAGTCTTTCTTAATTCAAAATATTTTTCCTAACAACGTTTATTATACAAACCTTACGTTGATTTACCACATACCATTAGACCTCTAAAATGTTTTCCCTTACGTTATAATGAAACGTAAGTACGTAAACATGAAGCAATGTTTTTAGAGAATTCAGAACGCACTTTCCTAATGTGGCCCTGCTATCTTGTCGTAGAAGATTATCCTACTCATGGTCCTACTTCCTCTGATGTTCTTCTTGATTTGAAACGGTGGTAAATTCTTCCTAGACATAAGTGTTGATATTACAAATGAAAGTGTTGATGTTACAAATGATTCCCAAAACTTTTTATCCTATCCATAATTGGAAACACAATTTCATATTAATGCGCTACACTGCAACGTCTGTCATTTTCTAATGTGTGAGAGCTTACCAAACTCATTGAATAAATTTCTACCGCAATATATAAAGGCGATGGCTGACAGACGTGACTCACTGTTGATAGTATTAGATTGATCTTTAAGATCAACTAGACACAAATTTATATTTTCGAATTCTTCGCAAAAGATGCTTGGCGCAGGTCTAACCGTTCTCTTTCATTTTTGACATAGATATGCGTTTGGGTATTCACGATTGCATGCATGCATTCATGCATACATACATACATATAGGCGGCGAGCTGGTAGAATCGTTAGAAGGCCGGGCGAAATGCATAGCTGTATTTCGTCTGCCGTAAGGTTATGAGTTCAAATTCCGTCGAGGTCGACTGTGCCTTTCATGCTTTCGGGGTCGATAAATTAAGTACCAGTTACGCACTGGGGTCGATGTAATCGACTTAATCCGTTTGTCTGTCCTTGTTTGTCCCCCCCCCCTATGTTTAGCCCCTTGTGGGCAATAAAGAAATACATACATACATAAATACATGCGTATATATATATATATATATATATTAAGGTATGTAGAAAAATACAACATGGACAAGAACGTATAACTCATAGAAGACGATACAATAAACATGGACAGGACATTCGAACCCCTCAGTCTTCAGTCAAGAACCGGATCATCGTAGTAATTTCGGCTGATTAATCTTGAGATTACTAGATCACGGCCAGCCCTCCAAGAAAAACTAAGCTGGAAGCGTAGATTTCCTGGAAGAAGGATCGAATGCATACGAACACCAGGACAGCAAAAGGGACAGATATAAAAAAAAAAACAAAACAACAACCAATATGGAATACAGAAACATGAAATACAGAAGCATTAACGGTGAAAACAACAAGTGTCTTACGACTGATAACAAGCAAACAAATTTTTTCTCTGGCGCATTGGAAAAGCCTTTATAGCGGCGGACGAAGAACAACGATGTAACCACGACGAGGGTCAGGAGCTGAAAGGCAGATTTCGGCCAACATTCACGTGACAGAGAAGAGGGAAAAGAAAAGAAGAGAAGCAAAGGAAGAGAGAGAGAGAAAAGGGGGACAAAACGCAACAAAGAGAGAGAAGAGAGAGAAAGAAGGAATCAGAGAGGAGAAGGGATGGGTGTCGAAGAATGACCTGTGAGTGCAGAGCGAGACAAAGAAATAGGAGGGTAGTGGAAGACTAGACCAAAGGATCAGAGGAAAGAGAAGATGAATAGAGAGAAGTAAAAATGAGAGAGAGAGAGAGACAAACAGAGAGTCGTACCAATTATTAAGAATATGTGTTCACATTAATGATAAAGGGGTACGGGGCGCCTGGAATATATGTTAAGGTATGTAAAAAATACAACATGGACAAGAACGTATAACTCATAGAAGACGATACAATAACATGGACAGGACATTCGAACCCCTCAGTCTTCAGTCAAGAACCGGATCATCGTAGTAATTTCGGCTGATTATCTTGAGATTACTAGATCACGGCCAGCCCTCCAAGAAAAACTAAGCTGGAAGCGTAGATTTCCTGGAAGAAGGATCGAATGCATACGAACACCAGGACAAGCAAAAGGGACAGATATTAAAAAAAAAAACAAAACAAAAACCGAATGGAATACAGAAACATGAAATACAGAAGCATTAACGGTGAAAACAACAAGTGTCTTACGACTGATAACAAGCAAACAAATTTTTTCTCTGGCGCATTGGAAAAGCCTTTATAGCGGCGGACGAAGAACAACGATGTTAACACGACGAGGGTCAGGAGCTGAATGAAGGCAGATTCGGCAACAGTCACGTGACAGAGAGGGAAAAGAGAGAAGCAAAGGAAGAGAGAGAGAGAGAGAAAAGGGGGACAAAACGCAACAAAGAGAGAGAAGAGAGAGAAAGAAGGAATCAGAGAGGAGAAGGGATGGGTGTCGAAGATGACCTGTGAGTGCAGAGCGAGACGAAGAAATAGGAGGGTAGTGGAAGACTAGACCAAAGATCGAGGAAAGAGAAGATGAATAGAGAGAAAGTAAAAATGAGGAGAGAGAGAGACAAACAGAGAGTCGTACCAATTATTAAGAAATGTGTTCACATTAATGATAAAGGGGGTACGGGGTGCCTGGATATATGTTAAGGTTATGTAGAAAAATACAACATGGACAAGAACGTATAACTCATAGAAACGATACAATAAACATGGACAGGACTATATATATATATATAGATATATATATATATATATAATATATATATATATATATATATTGTGTGTGCGTTTCTATGAATCATACATACATATGCAGAAATATACACACACGCACACAACAATATATCTGTTGAAATCTATAGCGATAAATCTGTGTCGCACTCAATTGCGTGTATACATACTATGCATTTACGTATGCGTGAATGTATATACACATGTATACATATGTGTGTGTGCGGCCGTGTGCATTCACGTGATGTTAACAAGATTGTTGAAACGAAGAAAAAACTCATTGCACACTTTAGTTCACATTTATGTTGTCTCTATTCACCACTAACCAATCGCGTTTCTTCAGATCAATAAAATGAACAGCAGACAATCTCCTAGAACACATTCACTTGGTTATAGCAATGGAACTTAGTGGCTCAGTCCGATCGCAAAATTTATTAAATTTCAAGTGTTTAGACGCCGTAAAATTGATATATTTCTCGCAAATCATATAATTTATATTTCAGCCAATCACGACAATATATCACTGGCCTATATTGATGTATAACTTTGTGTCATGAATGCACGGTTAAAATTTAATAGCTCATAGAGAAATAAGGAATTAAATGTTTCTGCACATGTTATTACATTTGAAGAGAACGTTCGTTTATAACAAAAGAATTACATCAATTTCAAATTAAAGAGGTCTCGTTAGACTTGGTGCGGTTGTAGCCAAGTTTGTTTTAAAAATATAGGACTTACGTATGATTGAATTCTGAGAAATAATTTATCATTGAAAAGAATCTGGAAATCTTTGCAATTTCTGCAGCAATAATATCTTATAAAGACGATGGCATGGATGTCAGGTTAAGAAGCTCGCTTTGTGAGCACGTAGTTTCGGACTTTACCCCACTGCACGATACCTTGGGCAAGTGTCTTCTACTCTAGCCTTGGGCCAACCAAAGCGTTGTGAGTGGATTTGGTAGATGGAAACTGAAAGAAGCCCGTTGTATATATATATACAATTGATATATATCAATTTTACGGCGTCTAAACACTTGATGATTTCTTTTGAATGAAACAGTTCTAGTCCTGTAGAAGCTCCTTCTATATAATTATATATATATTATATATATATATATATATATAATGTATATATATATATATATGTATGTATGTTTGTGTCTGTGTTGGTCGCCCTACCATCGCTAGAAACCGATACTTGTGTGTTTACGTCGCCGCATCTTAGTCTTTCAGCAAGAAAGGCCGATGGAATAAGTGTTCGGCTTACACAGATTAAGTCTTGAGGTCGATTTTTTCGACTAAAGGCAGTGCTCTATCATGGTCGTAGTCAAATGACTGAAACAAATAAAAGAATGACGAAATTTACTACATATAGTAAATGTTTGCGACCATATAGGTTATCTATAGCAGTGGTTCTCAAACTGGGAACCGCAGTCCCCTAGACAACTGCGAAAAGATTTTAGGGGAACACAAAAGAAGGCTGAATTATCGTGTAAACGAGGTGATTTGAGACAATTAAGTTTTAACTTTTAAGGCTTTCAATTTTTAGCTTTCTTATTTCTTTTTGCCCACAACGGTCTAAACGCAGATGGGACAAACAAGGACAGACAAACGCATTAAGTCGATTACATCGACCTCAGTGCGTAACTGGTACGTATTTAATCGACCCCGAAAGGATGAAAGGCAACGTCGACCTCGGCGGAATTTGAACTCAGAACGTAGCGGCAGACGAAATACCTATTTCTTTACCACCCACAATGAGCTAAACACAGAGGGGACAAACAAGGGCAGACAAACGCATTAAGTTGATTACATCGACCCTAGTGCGTAATTGGTACTTATTTAATCGACCCCGAAAGAATGAAAGGCAACGTCGACCTCGGCGAAATTTGAACTCAGAACGTAGCGGCAGACGAAATACCTATTTTCTTTCTGCCCCCAATGGGCTACACACAGAGGAAACAAACAAGGACAGACGAACGGATTAATTCAAATACATCGATCCAGTGCGTAACTGGTACTTAATTTATCGACCCCGAAAGGATGAAAGGCAACGTCGACCTCGGCGGAATTTGAACTCAGAACGCAGCGGCGGACGAAATACCTATTTCTTTACCACCCACAATGAGCTAAACACAGAGGGGACAAACAAGGGCAGACAAACGCATTAAGTTGATTACATCGACCCTAGTGCGTAATTGGTACTTATTTAATCGACCCCGAAAGAATGAAAGGCAACGTCGACCTCGGCGAAATTTGAACTCAGAACGTAGCGGCAGACGAAATACCTATTTTCTTTCTGCCCCCAATGGGCTACACACAGAGGAAACAAACAAGGACAGACGAACGGATTAATTCAAATACATCGATCCAGTGCGTAACTGGTACTTAATTTATCGACCCCGAAAGGATGAAAGGCAACGTCGACCTCGGCGGAATTTGAACTCAGAACGCAGCGGCGGACGAAATACCACAAAGTATTTCGCCCGGCGTGCTAACGTTTCTACCAACTCGACGCCGAGTTTCTATCATCCTTTTTAGCTTTCTATCATCCTTTTTCGTCGTTGGCCTCAAAAACCCATGCCACTACAACGCACTCATTTGCTAATCACAGTTGCTGTACAACAAGTGAGACTGACCAAAGAAAATATGCGTGTATAATGGTTAATCGTGCATGTGCTGCCAGCATCTTCTCTTCTCATTGTTTTGTTACCAATTTAATCAGCTGATTCCCTATAATTTCATGTGCTTTTATTGTATCCTAATGGGCATTTCCTGGTTTAAGTTGTGGTTTTCGGGTCTGTAGGTCTATGGGCAGTGCGGTTTATAGTCCGGAAATTACGGTACACGAAAGTATTTCATTTTTTTGTTCCATGTTGTTTATCCTGCATTTTATAGGGGACCGTGAATTGTCGAAAAAGCTGTAACGGGACTGAACTGACATGTAATATCTTTTGAAAAGTTTGAACACCACTGATCTATTGTATTGGGTATAAGAAAAACACAACACTTCTATGTGTCTATTAGAAATATACACAAAATAACCGTATGCACATACACACACAGCAGCAGCACACTACAAGATAGGAATAATGTATATACTTAGTAGCAGTTAAACACACAATTATACACAAACACAACCAAACTTATACACACCCTTACAGACATACACGTAGAATCACAAACACACACACATGCACAATAATATTCAGACTCATAGATCTAGAGAAGCACACGGAAAACCCGTCAGTATCATGTGTCCATAACATCCATACTGCATTTGGTCATGGAGCACAAATGGTAAAACTAAACATATAGTGTTTAACCATCGATTGCCATTGTCAGTACCAACTTAAGTTTGACTTGAATAGCGTGAATTCAAGTTTAAGTAAGATAATGCGAGCACAATAAGATAAGTTATTCATACACTGCGATACCTGTAATATAATTATATACACTGAGATATTTCATAATCGTTGGTCTTAACAGCGAAGCATTGTGTTAGTGGATATAGGAACTATTCTATGGACAGGAAGTATTTATGCCAAATTTTTGAATGAAATATGGTTTCGATAAGATAATTAGCGACGGAGTTGAAGAACCTCTAACGACTCAGTTGGTTGTCTGCTAATCTATTTTATCGACTTGTATATATCCGCACGCACATGCATACACATATATACACGCACAAATGCATATACATACACAGAAAGTACGGAGAGGTAAAGAAAACAAAAATAATTAGGAAGATTGCATGCGAACATTGTGAAATTTCTGACAGTAGTGCAAGATATTACGCAGATAATTAAATCTTGTGCGAGGTTCATCCGGTTACATTTATCAAACTGATTTGGTCGTGGTTTCACTCCATAACCTTCAAACACTGTAACGTTCTCTTCTCTTGTAGGTCATCTGATAAACACATTTATTGTGTGAACGGTATCATGATATTTATCTCGATACTGATGCTATTCTATTCTTCTTGTAGTTGTTTTTGTTGTTATTGTGCATTTTGTTTTCCATTCGCTCAGAAAACTTTTATCTGAAATAAAAGCTATATGTCACATTCTTGAGGCATCGATTTAATTTTGACCAGGCAAAAGGCCAAGTTTTACAAGCATATATTTTGCAGCGGTAGATCAGATTAAGATCGAAAGAAGACATTCTTAAACTTGCACGTGTGGGAGAGATATAATGGATTGAGTTTACCTGCGTACATGGACAGCAATGGCACTCATCCTTGCTGGGATTGCAAATATAAATATGCAAAACTACAAAATACAGGAATATGTTGCAACAAACACAGTACGTTCAAAATTATATTCTGAGAATTAAGCTCCGTAGCTCTGTAGTAAGAAATTTGCATCCCAACCACGTGGTTCCGAGTTCGGTCTCACAGCATGACACCTTGCACCTTGGACAAGTGCCTTCTGCTATTGCCTCGGGCTGTCCTACTCGAATGCGGAAACTGAAAGAAGCTCGTTATATATGCCCCAGAATTCCCACAGTTTAATGACTGAAGGAAATAAAGATGCTTATTCGATCTTCACCTGTGTATTATATGTAACATCTAAATGACACCTTTGTGGAATTTAGATGTTACATAGATGTTATTTAGAGTAGGATTAACTCTCTCACTCTCACTGTCTTTTTCTCGCTTATATATATAGTTATAAATATTTTCAGAAAAACAAAAGACAAAGACAGGTGTATAAACAACAAGCAGGTGTATTAGTTTGACGCTTGGGAAAAGTGAAAGTCTTTTACGTTTCAAGCCTACGTTCTTCAACAGAGAGGAACACAGCGAAATAAACACATAGAGTATATATATATATGCAAATATTCTTTTATTCTATTACTTCTTTCAGACATTTCACGGCGGCCATGCTGGAGCACTGCATTAAAGAGTTTCAGCCGAAGAACTCGGCCCCAAGACTTATTCTATATAAGTCAAGTACTAATTCTATCAGCCTCTTTTACCGAACCACTAGGTTACGGGAGAGATAATCACACCAGCATCGGTTATCAAGCGATGTTGGGGTGGGGTTGGGGAGAAAAAACACCGACACATAAGCACATGAAAACATACATACACACACACAGATATATATACATATGTATAAATGTATATATATACGACAGGCTTCTTTCAGTTTCCGTCTACTCGGATGGTTTCGGTCGACCCAAGACCATAATGGAAGACAACTGCCCAAGGTGCCAGGGAATGAACCCAGAACCATGTGGTTGGGAACCAAGCTTCTTACCATATAGCCATACCTGTGCATCCCTGCCGTAAGTCTTTACTTCCCCATACGCCAGCTTAATTTAATTCATCCTTATTCGAAAGACACCTGTTGTTATGTCCTGTTGTTTGTATTTGTGTAACCTTCTCCGTTTTTTCCGTCTTGTTTTCGTATACATTCGCTGCTTTCTTCCAAGGAATCTAATGCTGTTAGATTAGTTTTTCCTTGGAGCTAGCCAGTCTGGAGCAATCTCGAGTATAACCAGCCGAAATTGCAATGACCCGTCCTTGTTTTTTTGTACCGTCTATCTGGATGTTTTGTTGTCCCTTTCTTGTATCACCTAATTATCTAAATGTTTTGCGTTCTTGTACCATTTTGTATCTCTTTTACTTGTTTCAGTCATTTGACTGCGGCCATGCTGGAGCATCGCCTTTAATCGGGCAACTCGACCCCGGGACGTATTCTTTGTAAGCCCAGTACTTATTCTATCGGTGTCTTTTGCCGAAGCGCTAGGTAACGGGGACATAAACACACCATCATCGGTTGTCAAACAATGCTAGGGGGACAAACACAGACACACAAACACACACAAGCATATATATATATATATATACATACGACGGGCTTCTTTCAGTTTCCACCTACCAAATCCACTCACAAGGCTTTGGTCGGCCGAGGCTATAGTAGAAGACACTTGCCCAAGTTGCCACGCAGTGGGACTGAACCCGGAACCATGTGGTTGGTTAGCAAGCTACTTACCACACAGCCACTCCTGCGCCTATATTGTTTATATATAAAACATATTGCGGCGTAGGTGCACGTTGGTCTCTTATATGTAAATATGTATTTATGTAAATGTTGTACGACACTATTCTTTTATTCTTTCCTTCTTTCTATCGGCCCTTTCACGCTTTCTTCGTTCATTCCCGTCTTCGTTCTTTCGTTCCCCTCTCTCACATTTTATTGCCTTCTCTTCATGCTCACTTTCCCTCCTCTTTTCACTTCACTGTGTCCCTGTCATTTTTTCTCGCCCCTGCTTATTTTTTCTGTCTCTCTGCCGCTTTTCTCTCTCTTCTCTCCCCACGTGATCGGTGTTCGGCCAAGCCTAACCTTTCTTTCTTGGTTCGGCAGCTGTACGTGCAACATCTATATTCTTCCCTGTGCCTGTGAAATCTTGTATCCCTGCCGTAAGGGTTTAATTCCACACACGCCAGCTTCATTTTAATTCGTCGTTAGTCGAAAGACACCTGTTATTATGTCCTGTTGTTTGTATTTGTGTAGCATTCTCCGTTTTTTCCGTCCTTGTGTTTTATGTATCGTCTATCTGGATGTTTTGTTGTCCCTTTTTTGTATCCCCTAACTGTCTGGATGTTTTGCGTTCTTGTACGATTGTGCATTTTTTATATATGAAAGATATATGTGTATATATATATATATATATATATATATATATTTTTTATTTCTATTTTATCTAGTTTCAGTTCACGAGCTGTGGCCATGCTGGATTACCGCCATTTACTATATATATATATATATATATATATATATATATTACATACACACACACACACACACACACACACACACACACACATATATATATATATATATATATATATACACACATACATACATATATGTGTGTGTGTGTGTGCGTGCGTGCCCATTTGTATGCCTTGATATATTCATACATTTGTGTACTGAGTGGATGAATGCCACATCACTTCAGTATAGGTTACATAGAGTCATGCCCAAATGGATGGGAACTTAAACCCCAACTTCATCTGGGGCAAATGCCCGCGTATGATTTCAGATGAATTTTTTGTTCATTTTATAATTTCGTATTTCGTGCTCCATGTAACCTATACATTTCCACCCTGTGTTTGTCTACCTTACTACGTTTATATAAAAATATATTCATGTATGCAAAGCATATATGAGTATACAGACACACATACATCTACTTGTGTGGCTATGTATATGTATAACCATGTTTACACAAGTGTGTTAAGTTTATGTGTGTATGCGCGTATGCAGTAGACATTGCAATCATGTGTTGGTGTGACAGTTACATATTGGCCTATTTGATAGAAGGAGGTAGTTTTGAGGGATGTTACAAGAAGGTGGTTCTTTCTTTCTGTGCCTGTGAATGTGTATGTTTAAGGACATGTACTTGAGAATGTGGTCCACCGTGTCTGTGTGTATACGCGCAAGCAGAATTTTTCTCGTGTATACGTTTGTGTATGAGTGTGTGTTAGTGTGTATGTGTGTTTGCGTATATGCCTCTGTGTATGTGTGTGTGTGTGTACGAGTGGGTTTGATTAAATGAGGCGGTGAATTTGATTGATCAGGTCTCTAAACGTGAGGAGAATATCTCGGTCGCATTTGTAAAGACGAAAGAATCTATCCATCATTAGCAGAATAAAATGCAGGAGTGCGGTCTAACATTCTTAGATAGTTGCGGAAGAGATGGGGAATATATAAATAGAAAGGAAGAAAGAATAACTTAGAATCAAGTAGAAAGGCAGTGAAATAGTGACCAATCTGGCGGTGGGGATCACACTATAGAAGACAGAGTTGAATAAGAAAATCGTTGTAAAATAAATGTGTGGTGGTCATGAATGCGAGGGTTGTCTTAATGATAAAAACAATCAATGCTAATGAATTATATAGAGAATTACTTTTAATGGCAAGGAGCATGAAAATTGATAATACTAATTTCAGATTTCGGCACAGGGGCAGACATTTTGATGTAAGTATGGTATAAGTCGATTACTTCAAAACATTTGATTGGTACTTTATTTTATCGACATTTGATTGGTACTTTATTTTATCGACCCCGGGAGGATGAATGTTTTAGTTGTCCTAGCTGGGATTTCGAACCAGAATTAATGGCCGAAAAAAATGAGCATCATGCCTGAACGTACAACGCCTACAGAGAACAGGCTTGACAATTCTGAGCAACTGAACTAAAACAAATACCAAGCCTTGATTGATGAGGCAGTGGTCAAAGGATGTGACACAATCTTCTTTGCAAAAAAAGCCGGTTGCGGCAGTTTCGTAGTAAGTTCAGAACATATATTCAGGCAGAAAATTGATTTGAAAGTAAACCAGCTGAAAATCAGGATGATAATTTCTGTTTCATGTTATGAGTTAAGCACATGATTTATTTCAATTATTCTCAGTTAATTTTAAAAAGATATATCACGAAATCATACTGAGCAATATCAATTAATACAAACTAAACGATGTACGGACACGCCTATTATTTCATCTATACATACATACATACATATACATACATACATATACATACCCACATACTCACCCATATGATGAGTTGTAGTGAAAAAAAATAAAAGAAAACTGAAAATACAAAGAAATTTGGAACTGAAAATATATATTTATCAAATAAAAAAATTACATAGTCAATTGGTTTACAGTTTCGCTTATGCTATTCATCAGCAAAAGAAGAAATCCACCCGACTATTTAAGTATTTTATTTAATAATTATATTTTTACAACACCAATTTCTCTGAATTTTCCTTCGTGATATGTATGTATATATATATATATATATATATATATATATAATATATATATATATATATTATGTATTAGTATATGTATTTATGCATGAGCACATAACGATATGGACATGTTGAAACACAAATATGCCTCTCTCTCTCTGTGTATGTGTATGTGTGTGTACATAAAAAGAAAACAGAAAGTGGACATGTACGTAACAGGCGACAATAAAACATCCGCGCAGTTAAACGATTCAAAAAAAGACAAGTCATCCGGAGCGTCACCTCCTCAGTCGAGTTCCTGATCATCTTAGCAGTTTCGGCCGGTTACACTTGATACTGTACACGAAAACAAGGATGAAAAGAAGAAACCGAGAAATGGTACACAATTACAAATATAAACAGAAAGACATTAACAAGTGTCTTTCGACTAAGGACGAATTAAATGAAGCTGGCGTGTGTGGAAGTGAGACCTTAGGCCAGAGACATAAGAGATGAAAGTCATTGGATGGAATATAAGAGATGCTATACGGTTGATAGTCGAACCAAAAATATAGGTCAGGCTGGGCGGAACACCGGTCACGTAGAAGGGGAGGAGAGAAGTATGGGGCAGAGAGATTAAAGAACTAGGGAGGGGCATATATACTTATATATATACATTTATGTATATATATATATATATATATATATATATATATTTATGTATATATATAAGGTTGTCCCAAAAGTTCGTAGAAAGTCTTGGAAAATAATGGTCTTCATTTTGAGGAATAATTTTTGTTGTTTTTGTTAGCACTTGGCGAGTAAAAATTCAATTTTCGCAAGTGTTTACGAACTTTTGGGACAACCTAATATATATATATATATATATATATATATATATATATATATATATATTATATATATATTTATATATTTATGTATATATATATTTATATATTTATGTATATATATATTTATATATTTATGTATATATATATTTATATATGTATGTATGTACGTATATATATGTATATATGACCGTGTGTATATGTGTATATAAGTTGCGTATTCTCTCATCTGTTAGATTGTTATATCTAAAATATTCTTTTCGCAGTTATAAAATTCCGATGATAAAGGAGATTTCAAACGGATTAAATATTCTCGAATAATGTAGCTGTGAATGCATAATTATAATTTAATGCATAGGGATAGCATTTTAAAAAGAACAGTCGATCAATATACGAGTCATCGGTATGTTTTATCAAAAGATATGGAAAAGAATTACTACATTTTGTTTAAAATCCAGCTCATTTAAAAAAAATTACCACAGAGGAAATCCAGAGTTGAATTACGATAAATTTGTGTTATTATACCTACAGATGCCTAATAAATGATAATGTACCAGCTCAATCTTTCTCGGCGGTTTCGTTGACGGTTTAGCTATTTATGTTCTCATCTATGTATGCTTCTACCTGTCTCTCTTCATCTTTCTATCTATGAATCAGTTTCCACATCTATCTGTTTTTCTGTCTCACTGGCTATCTAATTCTATATTGATTGATCTGTCTGTTTGCCAGTCTACATTCCGGTGTACAGGGCAGTCCACGTTGACTTGGCTATAAAGAGTACCTTTTGGCAGTAATAGCGCTTTCGTCTCTAATAATAATAATAATAATAATAATAATAATAATAATAATTATAATTATATATATATATATGCACGTATTGAACTCAGAACCTCGGGATCGCAACCCTGATGCTCTACCACTAAAAAATGCACCTACATGTACATACAGGTTGGCCCAGAAGTAGGTCTGCAGTTATCAAGTAGGCACTTGAAATTTCTTTTAAACCATTTTATTACATTAAAATTTCTACATTATTTACATTCGACGGATATTTGTCCTCATCTTCTTTCTTATTAACACAAAGTTTCGGCTGATATACCCTCCAGCATTCTTCAGATGTTTTGGGAGAATTTCGAACCTGGGTTCTCATTCCTAGGATTTTTTTCGATATAATCATTATTATTATTATTATTATTATTATTGTTGTTTTTAGGTCATTGCTTGTGATCGAGCTGCGACTCATGGGGTTAGTAGCCCGCGCTCTTAACCACTACGCCATATGTCCGTGGGCATATCTGTCGAATGTAAACAATGTACATAATTCCTCATCTCTTAAATATAGAACTGTATTTAAATTTCTATCTTACAAACTGAAAAAGGGATCCTGACAAAATTAACTAAATTATCATAGAATAATGATTTTATATTTTTATGTAATTAAGATCTAAACTGCTAATATGTCAATGTGAAAGAGATAGTTAAATAACTGTAAACCTACTTTTGGGCCACCCTGTATAAAGAAAAGTTTCTAGTAAAAGTTTCCATGTAATGAGTTTTAGTAAAAAATATATACAAGACAGAAAAGACACAGAAATTTGGTGTTGAAAAAATATATTTATCAAACAAAACATTTACATAGTCAATTGGTTTACAGTTTCGCTTATGCTATTCATTGGCCAAACAAGAAAACCACTTGACTATTTAAGTATTTTATTTCATGGTTATATTTTTACAACACCAAATTTCTGTGCATTTACCTTCTTGATGTGTGTATATATATATATATATATATATATATATATATATATATAAATATTCTCACCTTCCCCAATGTCAAACTAATACACCTACTTGCTGTTTATACACCTGTCTTTGCCTTTCGTTTTTCAGTAAATTTCAACATATATACATATGTGTGTGGGGGAGGGGCGCATGCGTGAGCGTGGATGTATAAAAATGGCTGTATGATAAGAATTTTGGTTTCGAACTACATAGTTCTATGTTCATTTCCACTGCGTGGCACCTTGGATAATTGTCATCTATAGCCTCGGGCCGACAAGTGCCTTATGTGTGTGTGTGTATTCGGTAGACGGAACCGAAAAGAACTAGTCTCGCATATACAGTAATCCCTTGCCTTAAAATTATTCAAGTCGGTACTCCGGCATGGCGTCACCGTAAAGCCTGAAACATATAAATATGGAGTGGCTGTGTGGTAAGAAGCTTGCTTTCCAACCACAGGGTTCCGGGTTCAGTCCTACGCGTGGCACCTTGGGCAAGTGTCTTCTGCTATAGCCACGGGCCGACCAAAGCCTTGTGAGTGGATTTGGTAGACGGAAACTGAATGAAGCGCGTCGTGTATATATATATATATTATATATATATATAATATATATATATATACATATTTATTTACATAAATATATAATTAAGATTCATTTGAATTAGGGGCTTCAATTGAGTCACCTTTCCAGTTCGATATAGTCTGCACAGCTCCAAGTTACGCGAACAGTATGTAAATAAGTAACAAGGAAGTCCAGGTATCAATGCTTTACGGCCGTTTCGAGCGGCTCGATTTAAGCGATCAATGAAAACATTGCATCAGTTTCAAAATAACCGCTCTCATCCGACACAGATGAACATACCGTTTTCCAACATATAGGATAAACCATTTTTAACAAAATTACATCAACACCAGAAACCAAAATAATTATATTGTTTCTTTATGTTATATCTTTGCAGAATGGGTTTAGAAAATAATGCGTATCTTATTAATTAAGCTTTCTATAGTTAAGCGAGTAACAGAGGGAAAGAGTGGGGGTTACTTATTTACATTTTTAATATATATATATATAAATTTCAATTATGGGTGTAGATTCATATTATAAGTTGTTCGTATATATAACAGCATAAGTGTAAGATGTATTATGTCTAAGGCAGCGAGCTGGCAGAAACTTTAGCACGCCGGGCGAAATGCCTAGCGATATTTCGTCTGCCGCTACGTTCTGAGTTCAAATTCCCCTGAGGCCGACTTTGATTTTCGGGGTCGATTAAATAAGCACCAGTTACGCACTGGGGTCGATATAATCGACTTAATCCGTTTGTCTGTCCTTGTTTGTCCTCTCTGTGTTTAGCTTCTTGTGGGTAGTAAAGAAATAGGTATTTCGTATGTCTTTACTCTCTTAGTTCAAATTCCGCCGATTTTGCCATTTCATCCTTTCGTGGGTAGGTAAATTATGTACTAGTTGTGTCCTGGTGTCGGTCTAATCGACTGCCTCCTCACCCCCACAATTTCAGGCCTTGTGCCTAGAGTAGAAAAGAATACGTATTATATCTGCAAAATATTGTATATATGTTGTATGTTATTTATGTATAAACTATTATATATTATATGTGCGGTAATAAATATTAGCAGAGACTCACATCATTTTCGCGCTGCAGAATGTTTTGAATTATTTTTTACTAAACTTAAATTACTTTACTTATAGTAAGATTTTATGAAGTGTGTTTTGTACGTAATTGTATTTGCATATAATGTTTTTAAAGATTGTAACATTGATACATGTCTAAAGCTGAAATTTCTAGCTTCCTATGATGTATGAATCTTTTAATATGTGTTTATTGATAATTTTAATGGTTTGACTTAAGGAAATTCTCTCTTGATGCTTTACTTTATGGTATATTTTCTTGTAATGTAATTCTGAAATGAGATGTAACACATCGAACAGAAAGAAGTCTTACTGAAATTTTGTTTTATACAGAAAGTTATTCAACTAATATGGACATTTTCTTCTTCTGAGGTTTACTATTTTAGTGAGAAGATATGTGCGTGTTACACCTGCCACATGATCACAAAACAGAGTAAACAGTTCAAATCTTGACAATTTCAAGCACTAAAACTTGTTGATGTTCTTTAATAAAAAGAAGACAATGACTCTAGTATATTAAGGTGCTGCAATTAAAATGGCATATCGGATAGGAAGATATTAACGAAAACGAGGTGACAGCGATAAGTAGTGATGCGTATAAATACAAACTTGTTACCTGTTCAAATATTCTTTGGGCATATTCGAACCCGTTAGAAGGCCTTATGTAAATACATCGTGTCAAACTCACAGCGCTCCTAACCAGACTTTGGGATTCATGTATTTTGGAGAGGTTGTCTCCTCTGTAGGCACAGAGACTGGAAAGGCAGACATGCATTTCGGGAGGTTATCTCCTCTATAGGCACAAAAACCGGAAAGGCAGACATGCATTTCGGGGATGTTACCTCCTCTGTAGGCAGACATGCATTTCGGAAGGTTATCACCTCTTTAGCTACAGAGACTAGAGCGGTAGACTTGCATTTCGGGAAGGTTATCTCCTTTGTTGGTTCAAAGACCAGAAAGGCAGACATACATTTCGGGGAGGTTATCTCCTCGTTAAGCACAGAGACCGGAATGGCAGACATGTAGTTCGGGGACGTTATCTGCTCTTTAAGCTCAGAGACTGGAAAGACTGACATACATTTCGGGGAGGTTATCTCCTCTTTAGCCACAGGGACTTGAAAGGCAGACATGCATTTTGGGGAGGTTGTCTCTTCTTTAGGCACAGAGACCGAAAAGGCAACGCTGTGGACTGTCAAGAGAGACAGGTCCTACTTATAATTGTCTGGTCGGCGTTCAATAACTGGTTGCGCTGTTCAGCAGCACGCCGCAATTTAAATATGGTGCAACAGCGCTAAACAGTATTGTGTGCATGCATCCTGCAATCTGTGTATTTTCACCCATTTGTCTACCGCGAGAAATTTTCCCATTAACAAATTACAGTGAATGACTTTCTTACGTGTTCGAATATGTCTCAGTAAAATTTGAACTGGTAACAGGTTCGTATTAATGAATGATATTAAAGCATATTCTTAATTTTGTTTGGTTACAGAGTTTTGCGAAGCCAAATTTCTAACAACACAATAGATGTTCCTACAATTAGTTGCAGATTTTCAGAAAGAGTAAAAGGGTGAGGAGAAATGGGTAATCCTGTATCACCAACATCAATGAAAGTGACTTGTACAATCTGAATTCAGCTAGAAGATATTGTAAGACGGTAACATAAATATTCTGCACAATGTTACCCAAGGTAGCACTGATGTTTGGAATAGTATTTTGTCATATATAATAAACCATAACTGTAATTCTAAACGCTAACGTTAATCCTAATTCTTAAGTAGTTGCTTCTAATACTAACCCTAATCACTAACCATATTTTTAATTGTACCAAATCCCTACTCTAACCAAATCCTATTCTTAATTATTGATGCTTTTCATTTTGTTTTCTTGGTGAGGAGTGGGAAGTTATACCTATATATAAAAATACCATTTACTGTTGCATGGGATGCAGAGAATGTATAGAGTATATATAGAAATGCCATTGATTTTTTAATGGGATGTAGCGAATAGATTTATCTGATTTGTTAATATTTTAACAAAATTTGATCTTTGAATGTTCGTAACTTTCTACTTAATTTCTACAAGAAATTCTGGCGATTGCCGTCAACAGTATGACAATGTGCGCCTATGGAAAAACCCCTTCCATAAAACTCGGAAGTTTGTATTTCAAACTGAAAAGTTTCTCAATAAAAAGGAAAGGATTTATTATTATTATTATTATTATTATTAAATGTTTGAATTTTGCTTTAGATTTCTACAAGTTGGCTCCAAGTCTCACCCAGAGACCTCAAGAGGCAACAGGTTGGAAGTTCATGTTGTTGTTATGCCTAGTGTGCCATATATTTGGTTTTGTATTTAGTTTTGTACTAGTGAATGTCTAAAAAAAAAAAAATACGAAAATTATGTTTGTTTTAAAACTTGAAATTACATAGAAAGTATTTTGCGTAGGATATGAGATTATTATTATATTATTATTATTATTATTATTATTATTATTATTATTATTATTAGTAGTAGTAGTAGTAGTAGTAGTAGTAGTAGTAGTAGTAGTAGTAGTATCATTATTATTATTCTTTCCTCCCTTATACGATAATTTGTGTCGATCTAACAACTAAATTCCATATAACAGATACAAATGTTTCAATGACTACATTCAAAATCCTTCACTCATATGATGATGTTTGGGTGTAATGCAGTGACAGATGTGGCTCTAAGACCAGACTACGTGTACCGAACACTGCCGCGTATTCTGAACATACACATATACATCGTACGGTTGCTACTAAAAAGAAACGGCAAGTAATGGAAAATTTTCATAACGCACTTGAATATTAATATCAAATATCTATATCTAATATCTGTCAGGCAGAGTTTTACCATAATTTTCAGTTCTGCAAAAGCTTTATTATTATTATTATTATTATTATTATTATTATTATTATTGTTATTGTTGTTATTATTGT
Organism: Octopus sinensis; assembly: GCF_006345805.1. Taxonomy (NCBI): domain Eukaryota; kingdom Metazoa; phylum Mollusca; class Cephalopoda; order Octopoda; family Octopodidae; genus Octopus; species Octopus sinensis. Next base: position 62,388,630 of record NC_043002.1, on the reverse strand, counting down.
TATTGTTACAGTGAAAGTATGAAAAAATTCTTTCTGCGACTTCTGATTAATCGAGATATTAATTCTGAGTTTGGGAATAGAATAAAGATAAATATTGCGATTTTTGTTTCTGTGAACACGTGGCTTCTATGGAAGAGAAAAAAAAGAACAACAATAACAACAACAATAATGGAAAGCAGCGATTGTGATACGAGATAACAACAAATGAATAAATGAATAACTATGAAAGTATGAAAAAAAAAAATAAAAGTAGAAAATAACAAATTACCTTATCTTACTTGTTGGTTGTATTAAAACTTATCTTGTTCAAAACCTTGTAAACGCTTCAGAATAATTTATTTCGACATCCAAATATATTTTAGTTAATAAAAAAATTTGAAAGACGTGTTTGCCGGTGGATAAAGATTATAGCTTGAAGACATCCTGAAAATAATAATAATATTCATATTCCTACATACATATTACAATCATATTCCTATGTGGCAGCTGAATCAATTTAATTAGAACGATGTCATTTGACATATTTGGAAGAAACCATTTGCGGAGCACATGTAGTGGACAACGTGACTCGCCTGGTAGAAACACCATTGCTGGGCACTTTGCGTTTACAGTACTCTGTTCTATGACAATCATTCAAAACAAATATCAGGCTTGAGAATGAATCCCTTCATTGAATGAATCCCCATTTTCGGAGATCCTGCAATAGATCATAAACAATGCATTTCGAACTTACTAAAAGATTATAACATCGTACGTGTGATCTCGCTTTCTAAATATTTGAACGTGTTTACTGTCCTCTTCATCCGTTTCTTTACAATTAACACATCATAATGGCTTGTCACCGCAAAAGTTGAGTCAAGATAAAAGTAATATGCCCGTTGAGAGCAGACTTCCTAGTGGTTGATAAGCCTCTAATGAGGAAGAAATGAGCCCCACGATATGAAAGAAAAACCTGCTCTGATTTCGCCGCTTTTACTTGCTTCAGTCATTTGGCTGCGGCGATGCTGGAGCACCACATTTAGTCGAGCAAATCGACTTCAAGCTTTATGGCTCTCATCATATAATTTTTCGTCATCAATACCATCTCTGCACACATCACGTTAGGTGGAAACAATGTGGGGAATGTCATGACGCCTGTCTTTTCACAATCAAGTGTATGTCACCAGAGATATTCCAGGTAACTTGTTACAAGAGATTTCTGATAAAGTGTCCTTGGACATTTTTTTGTATCCTTCTTCTTCAAACAAGTACTATATACACTGCAGCTGTGCAGTTGGGGTTTAGCTAACATATATTAGGGAAATATTTCTGGATTAACAGCGGGAATTGGTTTGAAGATCAATAGCAAGATCTGCTGGCAGCTATGCTATAGGTTGTTTTATGTTGTTGCTGATAGACACACGGAATTGTACAGTTGCAAAGGAGGTACCATATAAAGAATATTCAATGCGATACGAAGTAGGTCGTTGCCTTAATCCCGGACTTGCCAAATTTATCGTGTCATGGGAGTGGTTTAAATCCACTCATAAAAGCCATTGTCTTTCCGGCCCATGTAATGTCTTGCAGCTATCAGATGCTGTCTTTCAGAGACAGGTATATAAACTAAGCGATGGTAGCTAACATTGACTTTCTGAATAATAAACCGCTTGTGACACATACAGTCTCCAGGTGAAAGTATAATTAGGCATAGGTAGATTCTAGACACGTTCGTGAACAGATCTAAAATGAACAACTGCGTACTGGATGTATCATTCTTCAGAAGTGTGGCTAAAGAATTCACTTTATACACATGCTACAAATAAACATACACACACATGTATATATAATATTCTTTCAATTTTTTACTTGCTTCAGTCATTTGGCTGCGGTGATGCTGGAGCACCACCTTTAGTCGAGCAAATCGACTGCAAGCTTTATTCCTTGTAAGCCTATTATTTATTCAGTCGATCTAATTTGCCGAACCGTTAACTGACAGAGACGTAAACACACCAGCGTCGATTGTTAAGCGATGGTGAGGTGGGGTGGGTGGGGGACAAATACGGACGCACAAATACATTTATCTATCTCTGTCTGTCTCTCCTTCTCTCTCTCTATATATATACATATATACATACATACATATATATATATATATATATATATATACAGTGGCGGCCAAAATGTTCAGAAAGGCATTGTTTTCATCAGAAAAGTAGATATAATTTTTATCAAATTTGTTTTATATTCTATAATTTTCACAGACAATAAATACGATATTATTTGTTATTGCCTGAGATGTTGTTGTAATTTGAGAGGATAATACAAAAGTTATGGATGATTTAGTGATTTACTGCAAAACCCATGGCGGCCAAAATGATCAGAACGGTTGCTTTTACTCCGTGTGTTAGTATATTTAACCGGCGAACTCTAATGTTTTGAATTTGTTTACGTGACGGTTCGTTTACTAAACATTAGTAAGAATATTTGCAGTGTACTTTGTTAATATAATGCCACTTACTCCGTTACCAATTCGTCAGCAGATTATTAAGCTTCGAAGGAAGGATAATTTAAGTATTGGATCTACTGCAAAGATTGTTAACAAGTCAAAAAGTGTTGTACACGGTATTCTTAAGGTATACGATGATTGTGGTTTGTGTGAAGCAAGACATTTTACAGGTAGGCCAAGAAAAACGACCAAGAGAGAAGATCGTGCTATGGTAAAGTTGGTTAAAAGGGACAGATTTAAAACTGCTGTTTCTCGGAAAATGAGCATTGTATTGAAGAAAACTTTATCTCGAAAAACTGTGTCTCGTCGTTTAGTTGAACATGACCTACAAGCAAGAGCACCTGCAGTGAAACCACTGATCAGCTCCAAGAATAAAAAAGTGTCGTCTTACCTTTGCAACCGAACATGTGTTGTGGTCTCAAGAAAAATGGCAAACGGTGCATTTCAGTGATGAATCTAAGTTTATGTTATTTGGCTCAGATGGGAAAAGGTACGCTCGTAGAAAAGTAAGTGAAAAATTGTCGCTTAAATGCCTTAAGACTAGTGTTAAATTCGGTGGAGGAAGTGTCATGGTTTGGGGGATGATATCTGGAGATGGTGTGGGCCTTTTGGTGCGATTACATGGAAAGGTAAATGCAGGAGTTTATAAACAACTTGTAAAAGATCACGTCTTGCCTGTGCTGAGAAATTCAACTAAGCGACCATCCATATTCATGCAGGATAATGCCCCATGTCACAAGGCGAAGGTGGTCATGAACTTCCTCAAGGCTGAAAAGGTTATTGTTATGGATTGGCCAGCTCAAAGCCCAGATCTCAATCCTATTGAAAATGTATGGAATATTCTAGAAGAACGTTCGAAAGCCAGAAATCCTAAAACAACTGAGCAATTATGGAATGCCCTTCAGGAAGAATGGAATAAGATCACCCAGCAAGAAATTGAAAATTTAATTTCCTCATGCAGTCGAAGATGTCAGAGTGTAATTGAAGCTAAAGGGCTTCACACAAAATATTAAATAATTCCAGTATTCCCTGTCATTTTTTATTATTTTGTTATTTTTTCAACCGTTCTGATCATTTTGACTGCCATGGGTTTAGCAGTAAATCACTAAATCATCCATAACTTTTGTATTATCCTCTCAAATTACACCAAAATCTCAGACAATAACAATTCATATTGTATTTACCGTCTGTGAAAATTATAGAATATAAAACTACTTTGATAAAAACGTATACTTACTTTTCTGCCGAAAACAATGCCGTTCTGAACATTTTGACCGCAACTGTATATATATATATATATATATATATATATATATATATATATATATATATATATATATATACACACACGGACATACACACATATATATATATATATATATATATATATATAAACATATAGATATAGTAAATATAAAAAAAAGAAGAACGAGAAACACGAAAACAACAACAACTCTCGGGGAAGGAGAGAAAAGTGGTTTTACGTTTCGAGCAACGCTCTTCTTCAGAAACAGCGAAAAGTTCAATGGAAAGGAAGAGGGAGGAAGAAAATCACCAACGATCAACATGTGGTTACATTTTGAGTTACATATATATATATATACATACATATATATATATATATATATATATATATATATATATTATATATATATATGTGTGTGCGTGTGTGTGTGTGTGTGTGTGTGTATAGGAAATGTTTGAAACAAAAAAATATAAACGGTAACAAATAATCATAAAGGCGCAGGTGTGGCTGCGTTGTAAGAAGCTTGCTTACCAACCACATTGTTTTGGTTTCAGTTCCCCTTCGTGGAACTTGGAGTAACTGCCTGCTACTATAGCCTCGGCCCGAATAAAGCCTTGTGAATGAATCTGGTTGACGGAAACGGAAAGAAGCTCGTCGTGTATTTATATGTATATGTTTGTGTGTCTGTGTTTCTTCCGCGAACATCGGCTGACAACAGCTGTTGGTGTATTTACGTCCTCGGCAAAGGATACCGTTAGAATAAGTACTAGGCTTGCAAAGAATACGTCCTGGGGTCTATTTGCTCGACTAAAGGCGGTGCTCTAGAATGGGCGCAGTCACATGAGTGAAACAAGTAAAAATTTAGAGAATATGACTTGGTACAGGCCCGTGTCCAGAAACTGGACATTATCTGATCCCTTTTGAAGGAGAGACGACATGCATTACAAAATTATTTTGTTTGAGTAGCAGCATTAAAATTCGTTCAAAAGAAAATACAAACACATGAAATAATACCAGAGGAAATATTTATGTCTATCTTTTAGAAAACCCTATAAATTCATAAGATACCAGAACAATGACATTCATAGAAAATAGGGACATCTCCATGTTCAAATGTGCATATATGTA
>NC_043002.1:62363771-62378771 GCF_006345805.1 Octopus sinensis | reverse complement strand
TTTATCCAATGTATTGTATTAATGTGCCATATATCCTTTTATCGAATTATTGGTATTCATATATATTCACTTTCGTAACTAATTATTTTGCTTATTATTGATGAGGTAACTTTCGTAATTATTCAGCCATTACATTTTAATATTCTTTAGATTAACATTCACTCAGGCTTTATCACTGTTATCATCATCATTGTCGTCATCATCGTCATCATCGCCACCACTACCACTACCATCACCACCACCACCACCACCACCACCCGCATCATCATCATCATCATCATCATCGTCATCATTGTGACCGACGTCACAATTTTGCTTTTATTCTTGACAATATTTTCTTTATTAAGACGGCGAGCTGCTAGAATCGGTAGCACGCCGTCGGAAGAGATACTTAGCGGCACTTCGTCCAACATATGGTTCAAATTATTTTACTTCTTGGTCTTACTTGCTCTGGTTAAATTTGTGAGAGCGGACACCAACCTGTTGTCAGAGGTCTCAGAGGCCCTATTCCGCAATTTTATAAGCTTTGGTACTTCGGTGTAAACTTATTGTGGAAGACACTCAACATGCAATGCCTAATTATTATTATTATTATTATTATTATTATTATTATTATTATTATTATTATTATTATTATTATTATTATTATTTCCTAACACAGTGTAGGCAAAAATGCATCGGTGTCTTTAGTCATCTGTCAAGTCACAACAAGGATCTCGGACAGATAATACTTTCCTTAAGGTGTGCGCTGTGCCTAGTAAGGCTGCTTTTTGCAAGACATCAATCTTGCTTGGGATTTCCAGTTCCCTTAACAAGTTTTGAAGTTTCAATGGGTTTGAGCCCAACGGTCCGATTACCACTGATATCACTTTTACATTACCCTCTCGCATCCCATACGCTTCTACTTTCAGTTTGGAGTAATTGGTGATTTTTCAACCTCTTTACTCATAACATTCCATATAGTTCCACTTTCAATTCGGGATACCAGGTGATTTTTTCAACCTCTTTACTCACAACATTCATGTAATTTAGTATGGCTACATCAGTGATCTGACAGTATTTGTCTCACTTATTTAGTATGACAATATCCGGCCGAAGGTGTTCGATTACACGATCTGTTTGGAAATATTAGTCCCAGTGTATCGTTACTGTTCCATCCTCTTGTATAACTTTACTTGGTACATGCTCATACCAGTTCTCTGTTACTTCATATTGTTATTTACGGCAAAGGAGCCAATGAAAATACGCACACTATTTATCGTGGTAGGGTTTGTTTTCTTTTTGTGCAAGGTTCTCAAATCCACTTACTAAGTGCGTCACATTTTCCACACTCTTTCCACAGAGCCTACATTTCTGGGTTTCTGAAGTTTAATAGATGTTATACTTCACTGAATTCGTAGCGTGAGCCTGGTCTTGTGCAGCAATGATCAGGCTTTCAGCGGTACCCCTCAAACCATCTCAGTCATGCCATGCCCACGATGCTGTATTAACCTGAAAGTTCTGTGTATTCCTTTCAAACTGTCCATGCATTCTAATTTCAAGGTCTTCTTTTCTCTTCTCAGCTCTTTGGTTAAACTCCTCCTTGCCCATCATTTCATCTGCATTTACACCCATATCTTTCGTGGTATATTTCAGCAGGTCTTCATCACTATTTATCAGACAGTCGGCAAGCGTTCACTTTTCGCTCCTTATACAATGGTCTATACTAATTAGTCCTCTGGCACCATTCTTTTTTCTCATATACAATATGTTTACATTTGCTTTCGGATGCAGCGTCATGAACTTTCTCGTCCTTCTAGCCTGTGTTGATATTTCCTCCTTAGTCCATTCGAGGATGGACGCACTATATCTGACCACCGCAACGGACCAGATATTCATTGTGATAAACATATTTTGGCATCCAGGTTGGATTTCAACACCATCTACACCCTTTTTTGTACGCCTCGCTGACCCTGACTTTCACTTCTCTATTTAGAATGTCATCCAGCTCCCAAATCCCTAAATATCTATACTCACTACCGTCGGATTCACCCATGGTCTCTCCTGATGGTAACTGCAATCATCTGCAGGCTGCTTTCTTCCCTCTTTCCATATTAAGTACTCAGCATTTGGTAATCCCAAATTCTATACCTATATCCCTAACAGATATCTAGGATATTTTGGTTAAGGAACCTCTCTGTTGTTCAGGTTTCCCAAATAAATTCAGGTCATCCATAAACAGAAGGTGGTTCAATGATAGGACTTTCTTCCCACATCGGTAACCCCTCTTAACTTTCCTGAGTGTCATTGTTATGGGTATCAGTGCAATTACAAATAGTAACGGAGAAAACGAGTCCCCTTGAAAGCTGCTCCTTGTAATATTAACTTCTCCAAGGAATACATTACTTGAGACAATTTGGTTTTCTACTCTTTCATGCTATGCATCAGAAAATTTGTGATATTGTCAGCAACACCAAACATCTGCAGGCATTCAACGATCCAAGAATGAGGCATCATATAATATGCCTTCTTAAAGTCAATCCAAGCCATAGACATGTTTGCGTGGTGTTTTATACAATGCCTCAAAACTGTTTCATCGATGACCAGGTGATCCTTGGTACCCTGTGAACTCTTTCTACATACTTTTTGTTCATTTGTAGTATTTCGTCCTGTGCCAGGAAAGTGTGTCTTTGCTGCTCATATTCCAGTTAGTATCTCCCAGATTATATTTAGGCATGCTATGGGCCGGTAGTTTCCCACAATATTCCCCTTATAAGTGCTGTCCTCCCAATCACCATTGCTCAATTTTACCTAGATCTTGCCTTGCCCGCACTATGTCCCTTTCAATCCATCGTTTCCACCATGGTTCTTTCGTTCCACCATTTTATGCTCTTAAGTTGTAATTTCTCCTCAACACACGTCTGGATGTGTGATATTACAGTATTTATCTTTTGTGTTACTTTGTTTATCATACTCCTATCTACCTTTCTCATATTCATAAGGCTTTTTTTCTTCTGGATCATTTATGAAGTCGGTGAGTCGTCTTTGAACTTCAAGCAATTCATTATCTAGTTTGTTCATTCCCCCTGCATGTCCACCAACCACAGTATCAGAGTTCACTGTATAACGTTCTTGTTCATTATCCTTAACAGCCGCATCACTATTTCCTTGTCCCTCCTGTCTGCTCTTTTCTCTGCTTTCAACTCTTACCTCTCTATTTTCAACTCCGACAATCCATTGGAGCCCATCCGCAGGATCTCGCAGACTCTCTCACTAATCGGAGATATTTCTACTCAAGTTAAGTAACCCTTCCTCCTAATCACTCTCACTTGGTTCATTAGTTTATTTTCTGACATTGGACACATGTCCTTTTCCATCCAAAATTTCAGGGTACGTCGGCCTACTCCGCAACTTCTCTCCAGCTTTGCTCTTTCAATAAGTGTATCGTACTCTTCCTTCGTCCACTTACGTCTGTTTTTGCGCACACCTTGTTGTATGTGATCTGTTGTGACATCTCTTTCGGCGCTGCCTCAGTAAATATTACTCGTTGACTGCAAGGAATAATTAGTGTATCATTCGATGTAAAAACACAGAGCACACATTCCAAAAGTAGGTAGAGAAATGAAAAATAGAACAGGCGACACACAAATATATAGGAAGGTATGTGATGCAAATCTGGAGTATAAAATCGTACGTCGCACGGAGGAAAATAAAGGCAGGATAAAAGTGAATTTTCTAACCAAAGGAAAGACCAGAAAACACGCGACTAAGAGGTGTAAGGGACTTATGCTCACAATAGTCTAGCTTGGCCGAGGTATATTCAAATTTAGAATAGTTGACATCTCCCAGAATTCAACATATTCTGGTTAGTGACAGTGTTTCCCTTCAGTATAGAAGAGGCAGCTTGCATTCTGGAGATACAGAAGATACGGAAACAGAATTTGTCAAGTCAAGGAAATGTTAATAGAGACAAATAATTAATCATAAAATGTATTGTGTTGATGTTGACGTTGTTTGGAAACTTTCAGTTGCTATTTTTGGTGATGTGGTTTTAACAGCGGTGTTTCTTTTGTTACTTTTCTAGCTGTTGCTTCCAACGTTGTTGTTTTTATGACGTTGCTCCTTAATATAGTATTGAAAATGTCGTTCTTTTAGTCAGGGTCCGATTCTAATTCCTGATTCGAAATACTGTTACTGCTGTGATGAAGGTGAGTGGCGCATGTCGAGGAGATACACAATTGGTGATACACAAACATGCCCCATCTCAAACAGATCTATCCACGACAAACACCACTTCATGTCATACATCATAGAGAGGGACGGTAAAGAAGCTTGCTTGGGTGGGGTCCTGATCAATTTGGGTCTGTCGAAAGTCTTAGAGAAAGTTGACCACCAACTCTTGGTTGCTGTTTAAGAGCTGTCGGTTTTGGTACCGTCCACAGTGGCTGGATTGCTGCAACGTATAATGATATCTGCTATGTAGTTCGAATGAATTCCTATCGGAACGATTCCATGTCATGCGCACTGTTCATCAAATGTGTGTTCACTCGTCTCTTCCATATGTAATCTATCTAGAGCCACTATTGCAGAAACTTGACGTTGATTTGCAACCCGCGTGAACGAAGAAGTGGTAGAACTGTAGGAAAATATGCGGACGGCATCATTGTCATAGTGTAGAACACCAGCGACAGAGACCTGGTGGACCGTGCACTAAAAGAATACAAGGCAATAACTGTAGCAGAAAGAAACAAAGAATAGTCGATGGACCTGCGTATCGGTAGCTGACGAGGCAGGTCGATGCTGTCCAATAAGTTCTTAGACGCTGGGCAGAAGGACTGGCTATCCTGCTCGGAATCCGCTTTACTCCAGATCATGTAGTTGAGAAGACATGAAAGGAGTTGGCGAAAAGGGTTGCCAATATTATTCAGAAATGGGCCGAAACTTTATTTGAGCTGATATTAATTTGAGATATTCATATTAACGAAATCATTGACACACAGTCTATATCTATTAGCCTTCTGGAATCAAGGAGGTTTTGATTCAATATCATAGAATATGATTCAAAAATACTGCAAGCTCTCATCACAGCTACAGTCAACCGGATTATTCTCTGCAGATATTTTCATTCTATGGTTCGTCAAATGTGATGCTGTGAAATATCTTCCTTGCTTATAGACTTCAGCACAACTATTCAATTTACTTCTTTTTTCTCGTTAATATTGTAAATGATTAAAATTATTTTTTCTTCTCTACGGACAAGGCACAAAATTTTGGTGGGACAGGGACAGTCGATTAGATTGACGCCAGAACCTAACTGGTACTAAATTTATCGACCCCGAAAGGATGAAAGGCAAAGTCGACCTTGGCGGAATTTGAACTCACAACTTAACGGCAGACGAAATATCGCTAAGCATTTCGCCCGGCGCGCTAACGTTTCTGCCAGCTCGCCGCCGTAAATGATTAAAAATATTAACTTAAAGTATATTAGACTGCATTAAGTATTCACTCTTAATAGTTTCGCATGTCCTAACAACGTATTTTACGAATTTCATCTTTCATTGAAACCATTAAGATAATTAATTATCGCCTTTTAATTATTATCAGCAGCAAGGTTAACAATAATGCTAATAATAAAAATCGTGAGGGGATTTAGTCTATACCATTTAGTTCCATCTCAATCGATGACTGGTGAAGTTGCCATTTGTCAGACATATTTTTCAGTATGTAATCTCTTTCACAAAGCTACTGGTTTCAAACAAGGCAAACAAGTTTGGATCACAATGTCGTAAATGGCGTCACGCATTTGCAATTCCCGATGGATAACGGGATTGTCGTAGGAGGAGTCATCAAGCTTTGTTCTATAGAAATTTAGTGCACAAAGGAATGCCTACAAAGATCGACTAATGACTTTTCTCAGCAGTTCATTTAGTTTAGAGATTTTTGCCAACACCAAGAGAAAATTGCTGTGTCATTAAGGCGAGAAATTCTTGCCTTAATGCATAAATTCTTCAGCAAAAAAAATCTATTTGCTTACTCGCATTATTATCTCTCTCTCCCTCTCTGTAACTCTCTCTTTCTATATATATTATACATATATATATATATATATATATATATATATATATATATATATATTATATATATATATATATATATATATATATATAATATATATATATATGTGTGTGTGTGGTGTGTGTGTGGTGTGTGTGTGGTGTGTGTGTACATGCACATGTATGTACGTATATATCTACATATGCATGTATGTATATGTAAACTAATATATGATGTACGAGGGGCGCTCAATAAGTAATGCCCTTGACCCACTTCCCATAGCAGTAGAGCAACGAAACTTGGCACAGTTATTAGTCTTTTTCTACATAGGAACCACCCAGAGTTACGCATTTCTCCCATCGTTTGATGCGGCTCTGGAGACCGTTTTTGTAGAAGAACCCAGCTTGGTCCTTCAACCTCAACGTGACTTCAGAAATCAAGGCTGCATCATCTGGGAAAGGCTTTCCTTTCAAAAACAACTTCATGATTGGGAAGAGGTGAAAATCAGAGGGTGCAAGGTCAGGAATGGGGAGGAGTTCATAGCCATACGCCTGTGCTTCTGATCTGGCGACAAGCGAATTGTGGACCGGAGCGTTGTCCTGCAGGAGGAGGATGCCTTTGCTGATCTTGCCCCGCCTCTTGATTTTGATAACTTCTCTTAATTTCCTCAAAAGTAAAGCATAATAGGCTCCTGCAATCGTGGTACCCTTTGCCAGAAAATCTGTCATCACTACTCCGTCCTGGTCCCAGAAGAGTGTGAGCATGACCTTGCCAGCGGAGGGCTGCACCCTTGCCTTCTTTGGAGAGGGTGAGTCACGGTGCTTCCACTGCATTGACTGGGCTTTGGTCTCTGGATCATCGTGATGGACCCAGGTTTCATCCTGTGTAATCAGTCTTTTGAAAAATTTTGACTCATCTTTTTGGCACATCTCCAAATTCACCCTCGAGCACTCGACGCGTTCTTGCTTCTGGAAAGGCGTGAGCAACCTGGGAATCCATCTGGCAGACACCTTTTGCATATGCAAATGGTCATGAATGATAGTTTCCACAGACCCGGTACTAAACTTGACCTCATGGGCTATTTGGCGAATAATTATGCGTCGATCTTCCAAAATGGCAGCCTCAACTTGACGGACAGATGCCTCATCAATGGCAGAAGGGGGCGACAAGATCTGGGAGCTGTTTCCACAGAGTTCCGACCATGTTTCAATTCACGATGCCAGCGTTTTACAAGGTCATTTGATGGGGCATCATCACCATAAGTTACTTTCATTTCATCAAAAGTCTCCCGTGGTGTGCGTCCTTTCAAATACAAAAACCAGATCACTGCTCGACACTCAACAGGCTCCATTTCACACTCGACTCAGTTCAAACACCTGTAAATCAGAAACCACAATTAATTCAGAACTGTAATTTACCACTTACTCTTTAGAGATATAAATGATTGCACATGCAAAAGTTCAGGTAGATCAAACAACTGCAAGTGGGTCAGAGGCATTACTTATTGAACGTCCCTCGTACCTATATATGTGGAGGCGCAATGGCCCGGTGCTTAGAACTGCGGACTAGCGGTCCTAGGATCGCAGTTTCGATTCTCAATCCGTGCATTGACATTGTGTATATTGAGCGAAAACACCTAAAGCTCCACGAGGCTCCAGCAGGGATGGTGCCGAGCCCTGCTGTACACTTTCACCACAACTTGCTCTCTCACTTTCTTCCTGTTTCTGTTGTAGCTGTATTTCAAAGGGTCAGCCTTGTCACACTGAATCTCCCCGGGAACTACGTTAAGGGTACACGTGTCTGTGGAGTGCTCAGCCACTTATACGTTAATTTCACGAGCAGGCTTCTCCGTTGATCGGATCAACAAGAACCCTCGTCGTCGTAACCGATGGAGTCTCACGACCTATTTATATATATATATATATACACACATTAATATTTATATAGTATTATTCATAACTCCATGTGAATGCTTTAAAATATACCTACACACCACCCGAAGAAAATCAAGAATAATTTCACGTTCCCTAAGGTGTTTATAAATGTCTATCTTCAACAATACATACGTAGGCTCATACATATATATATCTATATGAATGTATATATGTATGAATGTACTATGTATTCTCATACATACATGCATACATACTTGCCTACAAACATGCATAAACATATTAGAGCGTAATGTACAGAGGTGTACTCAGTAGCTGGTGTCTTGATTTCAGTCAAGCGTTTTGTAATACGCTTTCCTATTTCTACAATGCTGTGTACGGCGAAGTTTGCAAAGAGAATATGACAAACATTACAGTCATAATGCATAGAGAAGCCTAACTTGTTCTTAGTTATTCCAAGAGGGATATTATCATTGATCGTTTGTCGCTGCAAAAGATTTTAGCATGTCGACAACGCCAACATATTTACCAGCAAGTATTTGAAAGATTTCGTAAGTAAGTGAAGAAAGCTCCATATGTAACCACAGTTATTTTGAAGTCACCAGCAGATTCGATGTGCTGCAAATTTTTATAGTTTTTAATATATGTATTTGGCAAGAAAAATATGTCGTTGGTGCGTTTCCAATCTATAATGGATTGTAGAGTATTCTATAGATATACGTGTATGCTATATAGCTTATATTTTATATACACACATGCATGCTTGCATACATATACATATATATATATATGCATACATATATATATATATATACATACATATATATACACACATATATATATATACATACATATATAAATGCATACATATATATGTATATATATGTATATAAATATATATGTATATACACGCGTGACTGTAAGTGCATAAATTATTCTACTTATTTTTTGTATATCTTTCTATAGATGTTTATATATATATATATATATATGTACATGATGTATGTGCACACACACACACATATATATATACATATATATATATGTATATAAAAATATATATACATATATATATACATATATGTATATATATATACATATATACATATATATATATATGTATGTATGTATGTATATATGTATGTATGTATAAAATGGAGCACATATGCATATAAGAATCGATATTTGAAATATGTTGTGCCTATGAAGAATATATATGCGTAATTTGCAAGACAATATTTCATGGTATGTTCGATTATCTCCACTGCTTTTAATACATAAAATTAAATCCGTTTTTAATTACAAAAAAGAAAAAAGACACATACTTTTTTGTGTTAAGGGGAATATGTAAATATATATATAGATGAGTGTAAACGGCTTTATATATCTGCAACACTGTAGAAAATTTTAAATGCAAATAAATGAAGAGAAGTGTTTTGTATGGAGGTAATTATGACTGTAGTGCTTCAATATACATTAGTTTATTCAAATTTAAATAATAATCTATCTTTTAGCACATTTTAAATTAAAGATAATTTTTTTTATTTCCCATTGAATTTAATTTAATTAGCAATATACTTTTCAGACCGTAATATTCGATAACTTACAAAGAGAAAGATTGACGTTATATATACATACATGCATACATAATACATGTATTTATTTACATATATAATCATATGTATAAATACATATATGCGTGAGAGTGTGTGTGCATGTGTGTGAGTGTGCACATATGAACATTCGTACATATAGCTTTATTTATTTATGTGTGTGTGTGTGTGTGTATATGCGTGTGTGTGTGGGTTTATTTTGTTTTCTATATGTAGAAATCTATGAGCCATATACATTTACGCGTTTTATACATGGATCTCTCTCTCTCTATTCTGTGTATGTGTATATGCACTTATATCCACACATATGTGTACTCTCCAGCACTCGCATATATCAACTAATATTTGTTTAAGCCAATGCCAACTTTAAGATCCTTCTCGAGCTAGTAAAATATATGTACTGTCTAACAATTTCTTTTAAGCAGTTCACATACATACATACATACATACACCCTAAAAGCGTATACGACAAAATTACACAAAATTAAAAACAAAATTACTAAGTTTTATAAGTCCCAGTAATTTATTCTTTTATTCTTTTACTTGATTCCGTCATTTGACTGCGGCCGTGCTGGAGCACTGCCTTTAGTTGAACAAATCGACCCCAGGACTCATTCTTCGTAAACGTAGCACTTATTCTATCCATATATTTTGCCGAACCGCAAGGTACGGGGACATAAACACACCAATATCAGTTGTCAAGCGATGTTGGGAGGACAAACACAGACACACACATATACATACATATCTACATACATACACATATACATACATACATACATACATACATACATACATACATACATACATACATACATATATATATATATATATATATAAACGACGGGCTTCTTTAAGTTTCCGTCTATCAAATGCACTCACAAAACTTTGGTGAGCCGAAGGCTGGAGTAGAAGACACTAGCGCAAGGTGCCATGTTGTGGGACTGAACCAGGAACCATGTGGTTGAGAAGCAAGCTTTTTACCACACAGCCACGCTGCGCCTATGAATTTATGAATTTAATTGAAATATTCCCTCTAATCCTAAATTTCCTAATTTCTTACTTTCAGCTAAACGATAACTTCTATTTCTGTCCCAATCTTCAAATTACAGAAAAATAATTTACGAATCAGAGGTTATCTTCAGGGTTAAACAACCAGGAAATCATTGAGAAAAAAAGAAATTTAACATCCGTATAAGAAATGATGCCAAATTTGGAGACCTTTAGTATCAGGCATGCGAATTAATTTAATAGGGGAAATCCAAAATTCTCAAGAATTGGAAAGGATTGAATGCTAATGCAAAAATGAATTGGGAAAAAAAATTTTGTCAACGGTCAGAATGCGATGGGTATTTCATCCGTCACATGAGATCAAAATACACAAGAATCGGGTAAGAGTACATAAGCAACAAGTCAAAATTCATCGCTTGCAATTATTCCCTAAAGTGAAATTTTAGATCTTCATGCAAAGAGAATATTCAAAATATTCCATTTTCTTCAAGATAAAGAAACAAAGGATCAACTAAGAAACGCAAAAGAAGAATACGTGGACAGATCAATAAGTAACCGGACTGTAACGAAGCTAAAGCACGGAGTGTAAACCCGTTTGATACAGATTAATCTTGAACTCTGCTGTGAATGCAAACCAAGTTTTAACGTTCTAGCTCACTTATTTTGGTTACAGCAGTGCTTGAATGTAAGGTGTGTAGCATGCGATCGTCGAATTAACTATGACTGAGAAAGTTGAGCAGAGTATCTGCATCAAATTTTGCCAAAAGCTTGGCGATACCTGCCCAGAGACCTACGCAAACTTTTCAAAGAATTTTCAATCGTTCCCGACACAATCAATGAGACCTTGTGCAACTGAAACCCGAGTCTCCTTTTGGTCAGCTGAAAGCAGTTTTGTTGTAAATTTGGCAGACAAGTGTCTCATACAAAAATCTTTAGTGATAATGGACTGAACTGAACCGTAACTAATCTGCACTTCCTCTGATAACTCACAGATGGTAATTACAGCTTAACGACATCTGCACTGTTTTTCCCAGTTCTGCTGGTTGCGGGTCTCCCAGAATGTGCGTCAATATCGATATTTTTCTGTCATCATGGAAACTTCTGAACCGCTCCTACACTTGTGTGCCGCTCATATACTCCTCTCCATACACTTTCTGCAAATTTGCGTAGGCCTCTGATCAGGTATCGGCATGACAACTTTCTCTGTCATCGTCAATGCGATGATCACATGCTACACACAATCCTTCCGAAAAAGGCTGTAAACAGCAGAATGAGATAGAACGCTAAAATTTAGTGCGTACACACAGTATAGTGAAAGGTCAATCTTTGCGTAGCGGCTTTACTCTGCGTGCTTTAGATTTTTGGTTGCTTAAGGGTAGTGTAATCTATATTTCCAGAAATTAGAGGGGGATGATATGGCCAGTTATTATTGTTAGTCGTTTTAGCTTTTGACCTAGTGTTATGTGTGAGTGTGGGGTTTAAGTTGCCTTAATCTGGGTTCTCATTACATTCATACATTTATGCGCCCACACCTGTGTGTATAGGTTGCTAGCAATGGAGGTTAAGTATATTGATAGGCGGAGAAAGAGATTAATGAATATATCCTTTAGCAAATGGTGTCATACTCACCATAGAGTACACAAATCATGATGTCTATTGTAACAGTATTAATTTGAAATTTATTATTTGACAGAACGTTTTGTCATCTGCGATAATCTTATTTTTAATGAACAAAATAAGCTGTTTTTGAAAAGCAGCTTTCTGAGAATTGTATATATATATATCATATATATATAAACGTGCACGCAAACACAAATACGCACACAAGAACATACGTTATTAAGGGCGACACTACTTGTAACTATCTATAAAGCTTTTATTTATATCTACCATTATTTTATCTATGGAAATCTAGTTATGTTTCCGTTTTTTGTCTACGTATGTTAATAAGTATGTGAATGTTTGGAATGATTATAGAAGTAGGTGTGTATGGGTTTTTTCCTCTCTATGTCTACATATTAAAATATTTTACACGCAATATATTATGTTGCCCATTTTAACATTTATAAGTTTTACACAAGCCATCTGAAGTATCATTTCCGTTTAGCAATTATGTATGATTTTTCAAAATATTGTTTCTCTGACACTCTGTCAAGAAATCAAAGTATATCATATAATACACTGAAATATATATATATATTTTTTATATATTTCTTCCAAGAGAAATATTAACTCTGAAAGACCAAAATTATATTGTCAGTATATCGATGACAACCCGTGAAGAGCCAGATAAGATCTTTTTAACATTTCATTCTATGCTTCCCTCAAAAGATCACTTCTTCAATTACCATTAAATGTCGGTAACTTTCAAAATCGTTAGAGCATCGGTATGTTATTTTAATGGTTATTTAACTGATATTTCAGGCAAGGTAACTGAATACGTATGGACTGTCTTATCTAAGGCTTCACCATTGATTCTTTTCACTGCATTTGTTGTTTGGCCTCTATGCTCTTTATGCTGTGCAAATAATATGTAGTTTATAATCTAGGAATGCCCCATAGGAAGACTGATATCTAAAGCAATATGCATGTGCTTGTGAAATTAAAGCGGAGTTTACTAAAATGTGTATTAATTTCGAGATATTTTCATTTTTATTTGTATTGCACACATATTATATACTTTCCAGCTCTGTTTTATTTTTGTGGCTTCCACAAAGGAGGAAATTCGGAGCTCGTATCACATTTTAGAGCTTTCCAAGCTTTGGCGGGAAAGGTGGAACATGTTCTGAGACTGGAGTCTTAGCTTGAGAAGTTGAAACGGGGAATGGACAGTAAAAATACCCTAACGCTCGGTGGTGATGTTCAACCAGGGAATTGATTAAGAAAATCGTTTTAAAAAAATACAGGATCCTACCTGTTGGTGATAATAAAACAGGCAACTTGTTAACAATGTCATTTGAAAAACAAAACGACGGCATCCTTCGTTTTCCCCCACAGATTCCGTTGACTAAATTCCATACATGACAGAGATTCAGAGAAAGTCACACAGAGGCACCACATCAATTGCTATCAGTAAGTTAGTTGTTTCTATCTGTTACTAAAAACTCATAAGTCTGCAGTGCTATCTTTCTAGCCAGTTCTGTTTTCTGCAACTGTTCTTGTCTCATTCCTTTCCTTTTCAAGGGTTCTTCACCGTGTGGTTTTAGGGCGTCCTCTTGCTCTTTTCCCCTATGACTGCCACATTAATATCGCCCTACAGTTTCTATTAATGTATGTAATTTGGCACATATATAGAGCACCCACTATCGAAAGGGTGACTACCAGCCTGACATACGTATTAAACATCAAAGATGAGAAGATACTAAACATCAACGACGCTACAGTTATCTTGAACAACATTGCATTTGCCGTTATTGCTTGAATTCAGATTAATCCTGGTTGAGTAGGTCAATTAGCTAACAATAATGAACATCCTATCTTAGTTATGAGTACAATCGACCTAAGATTACAATCTCAAAACTTACACTTAAGCTGTATTCATATTTAAAAATTTGCCTGTTCTTTCCTGTAGGTCATTTGACCTCACAAACTTCCCTACGTTGACTCAGTCATCTACTCCAATAAATGCGGCAATCGTGTATTATTAAAATATTATTACTTGTATAGTTTATTGCTTAACAAATCTGATTAATTGGTTGTTAACTCTGAAGCAAATGATTGTTCCAAAGCTCACAAATCAGTGAAATAAAGCAACAAGTGCACTATTTCGAGGTCGCTAAGCCTGGTAGGAATAACAGCCGCAATTCATTCTAAATTTCTGAAGATGGAAATTATATTTGTATGACGGAAATCTACGGAAACTATCAGAGTAGGAAAATATAACATTTCGAATTACACTATGGAGAAGATTTTGATAACAGACGACATTAGCGCTGATCTCAATTCAAAACGACAACAACGAGAGTAAAATCAGCAACAAATGTAAATGATTTAAGAAAAGAATTCCAAAATTCCTACTCGAATATTAGAATTTGCAAAGAAATAATGGTTTGGAATTTTGGTACAAGGCCAACCAGTTCGAGGTGGGGAAAGTGGATAAGTCGATTACAAAGATCCCATTGTTCAGATAGTATTTACTTTATCGACCCCGAAAAGATGAAAGTCAAAGTCGACCCTGGTCGTATTTGTACTCAAAACGTAAAGTCGAACGAAATACGGTTAAGCATTTGGCACAGCGTTGTGACTAGCAGCAGAGTATTGCTATCTAAATATGCACGGCAAACTTCGAAACAAAAAAAGAAGAGAAAAAGAAAAAAAGAGACAATGGAAACATTGGATAATGTCTATCACAATATATGATTACCATGGTCTGGACATATAAAAGAAAGAAGGCACAACTAACGGTAGGAATTACTTGAATCGTTGAACTGCAAGTTTACAGTTAATATAGA
>NC_043002.1:62353771-62358771 GCF_006345805.1 Octopus sinensis | reverse complement strand
ACCTGAATGCCTACAAAACTCGGTGAGAAGAGATCAGATAGCCTCAAGGCGAGGGAAGTCTATTTCTGTATCTCGCTCATTGTGCCTCATCTATGAAAAGTAAAATTGAATTAAATAATTTGTCTTTAAAAGCCAAATCCAAATGCCAGTTGATTCCATTTTGGCAATTTCACTAATTAATTTATTCTCAGATTATTATTATTATTATTATTATTATTATTATTATTATTATTATTATTATTATTATTATTATTATTATTAATATTATTATTATTGTTGTTGTTGTTGTTATTATTATAATTATTATTATTATTATTATTATTTTTATTATTATTATTATTATTATTATTATTATTATTATTATTATTATTATTATTATTATTATTATCATTATTGTTATTATTATTATTATTATTATTATTATTATTGCTATTATTATCATCTTCTACACTACTGTTAGACATCTATATATGCACATATGTAACAATATATATATATAACAATATATATATTTAGTGTGTGTGTGTGTGTGTGTGTGTGTGTTTTGTGTGCATTCAGACGTGTATATATACATTGTATGACGATAGTAGACAGTTGATCTGCAAAATATACTGAAAAAAAAAACAACACTTATTTAACATTACAACCAAAACAGGCATAATTAAAAAAAGTGAAGCAATGCAATTTTTCCAAACACAAATTGCAAGCTTAATTTGGGCACGACCCAAATAGAACAAACTGCGAAAGAAAGGTCAATTGAATTAAAAAGAAATTATAGCATTAAAAAGAGCACTCAGAGATCACAAACCTCCGCCATGGCAACACCAACGTTTTCGCAACGATTAGGTAGAAATGATTTTTAAAATGAGATTATCTCAATTACCTCGACTGCTCTCACAAACGAGACTACTAAAAATGAACCCGACTGTCCTCAAAAATTAAGTAAAAATAACCGGAAAAATAATATAGAATCCTTGTCTGGTACCACATCGATTCCCAAATCTAATCAGTTCGAGCCAGTTATGAGGTCAAATATTCCTGAAGATTTTATCCGAATCCATCCAGCAGTTCTTGAGATATTTTATCCACGGACAAGCAAACAAACGAACAAACGAAAAAACACGACTGAAAACAATACCTCCGCCTTCGCTAAGGAGGAGTTAAAATTAGAAAACGTCTGATGTGTAACCAAATATGATGGTACAGTCGTTTATTTAAGAAGATATCGCCATTAACCTATTTAAACTTATTCTTTTACACTCATCTAATATTATTTGTATGTAGATAAGGTGGCGAGCTGGCAGAAACGTTAGCACACCGGACGAAATGCTTAGCGGTATTTCGTCTGTCGCTATGTCCTAAGTTCAAATTCCGCCGAAGTCGACTCTGCCTTTCATCCTTTCGGGGTCGATTAAATAAGTACCAATTACGCACTCGGGTCGATGTAGTCGACTTAATCCGTTTGTCTGTCCTTGTTTGTCTTCTCTATGTTTAGCCCCTTATGGGTAGTAAAGAAATAGGCATTTCGTCTGCCGCTACGTTCTGAGTTCAAATTCTGCCGAGGTCAACTTTTCCTTTCAACTATTCGGAATCGATTAAATAATTGGGGTTGATGTTATCGACTAGCCTTGTTCCTATAGTAGAAATGATTATATCTAAGTAGGTATGAGTGAGTGTGTGTATGCGCGTGTATATATGCATGCATGTATGTGTGTGCATACGTATAAGCATTCTTGTGAGTATCTGTACGCAGGTGGATGTGGTATACATATCTAAAGGCTGGAGTGGTAGAGAAAGGATGACTAAAAGAGAAGAGCGTACGGTAGATATAAATATGGACATTAATTATAACCCAACTTACTTTTGCGAATACACACACACACACACACACACACACACACACACCACATACACACTCATACATACATATATATATATATGTATATATATATATATATATTATATAATAATAAATATTAGGGAATAAATCCAAATTTACAGGGAAAAAATCAATTTAGGATTAAATCCAATTTTATAGTAAAATATTATAAAATATTATTAGAGACAAAACCACTACTTTGCAAACAAACAAGGAAAGACTTAATCAGTACTAAAATTTAATAAATAGTCAAATTGACTATTTATTAAAATTTTATGTACTGATTAAGTCTTTCCTTGTTTGTTTTGCCAAAATAGTGGTTTTGTCTCTAATAATATTTTATATATATATATATATATATATATGTAATTATCATTTCTACTATAGGCACAAGGTCTGAAATTTAACGGGTTGGGGTCCAGTCGATTACTTCAACCCTAGTACGCAACTGGTTCTTAATTCACCGACTCCGAAAGATGATCGGCAAAGTCGACCTCGGCAGAATTCGAACTCAGAACGTAAACACATAAAATAGGTATTTCTTTATTACCCACAAGGGGCCAAACATAGAGGGGACAAACAAGGATAGACAAATGTATTAAGTCGATTACATCGACGCCAGTGCGTAACTGGTACTTAATTTATCGACCCCGAAACGATGAATGGCAAAGCCGACCTCTGCGGAATTTGAACTCAGAACGTAGCGGCAGACGAAATACTGCTAAGCATTTAATCCACCACGCTAACGATTCTACGAGTTCACCTTTGATATATATATATACACTATTTATATATAGAGAGAGAGAGACAGTGAAAGCGCGTAATTCAGTGGTTAGGGTATTTGGCTCACGGTATTCCCGGCGACGCGTTGTGTCCTTGAGCAAAACAATTTATTTCACATTGCTCCAGTCCACTTAGCTGGCAAAAATGAGTACCACCTGTATTTCAAAGGACCAGCCTTATCACATTCTGTGTCACGCTGAATCTCCCTGAGAACTACATTAAGAGTACACGTGTCTGTGGATTGCAAGCTGCTCCGTTGGCACCCACCTCATCGTAATCGACGGAGTACCCCTTTATATATTAAAACAAATAAACTTGTCTTACAGCTGTTTCCAGTGGTCATTATAGGTACATTACTGATAGGTTTACTCAACTTATCTATGGATCAACTGAAGCAAATTCAACGACCTAACAAAATTAATGTAAATTTCACCAGAGTCATTTCTCCTCATAACGAGCAGAGCACTGAAGGAATAGCTATTGCGTACGGAAGGTGGGAGTAGAATGGAATGGTCAAGTAGAATAGATAACAGGGGAAGAAAGCTTACAAATGAGTGGAAACTGGAAAGGTGATGGTACAGGTATTACTGGAGGCCGGGGTATCGTATTGCCTAATTTGCTCACTCTTTGTTATATATATATATATACAGATTTACAATATCCGTCATATATGCCACATCAATTTGATTGATTAAAGTTTTGTTTCCTCTTGCAGCAGTAAAATTCGAAATGAATTTGAACACCTTTCTTTTTACTTTTTACATTTTTTCTCTCGTAATATCACCTTTACTCGTGAATCTTTTACAGGAAGCATATGAGTGGTAGCACTGTATTTCTCTAAAGGTGACATCACAAATATCAGGTTTTGCATCTCCTACACACACTTTCCTAAGCTGATGCCACACATAAGTTAAAAGATTTTCCTAGCGAGGAATTTGACAGAACTTGCACATCTTATTTTTTGCCAACACAAGCAGTCTTCAACGTTCCTCAGAGGCATTCAGCAATCACACATTTTTCTCTTCTGCTTTTCCGATTGAAAAACTATGTCTTCTAATGGAAAGAAAACTCAATTCTCACAAAGATTATGTGGGCATTGAGTTCCTTAGTAATATGTTCCAAATCTCATTTAAGCTTGGAAATGCAACAGAAAGTAATTCTCAGCTTTCCGTAATTCTTCACATAATTCTTGTAGGAGTCGTATTACTGGTTTTCTCGATAATGTATGGACGCCAAATCCTTCTCCTACATTTCCAGTTTCTAATTTTCAGACCCAAATGTATTTGTGCACTAACGACTAGCGAAAAATATATCTTTTTTCGTTTAGTTTCTGCTGTTAATATTTGTTGCATTCGTTGCAAGTATCAGCACTGACGCCCGTTTTCAGTGTTTCTGTTGTCGTTATTATTACCAGCGTCTATATTACACTCGATGCTTTTTCTCCCTGTTATTTTTATATTTCCAAGTATGTTGAGTGAGTGTGTGTTGAACTAAATGTAGCAACTAACGACGCTATTATTTCGGCAATTATTCACAAAACTCGAAATAATAGTATTCTTTTTATTCCTCCTCAGATCGACAAAATTACCCACTACCATTTTTATGTGTTATATATAATATATATATATATATATATCTATATATCTATATATAATATATATATATATATATTAAACCATTTTTCAGAATAAGAATCTAAAATGTTTTTCTACTTGAAGGCAGGCGAAAACAAATGCATATATCGTCAGCTACATAGGGACTGTATATATATATATATATATATATATATATTATATATATTATATATATATATATATATATATATTATATATCTATAATATATATTATATTATATATATTATATATATATATATTATATATATAATATATATATATGTATAATATATGTATATATATGTATATATATATATATGTATATATATAGGTATGCAATATATATATATAAATATATTGTATATAGATATAATATATAATATATATGTATATATATATATATATATATAAATATATATGTATATATATACATGTATATATACACTGTATGTATATATGTATGTATGCATGCATGTATGTATATATACATTACGCCCCCTTATGCGTCGTTCATATGATAATAATGTCTTATAGAAACCAAATCTAATTTCGAAGCAGTCTAAATCGATGATGGTTGCATTATACTCCACAAAAATCAAAGTTCACAACAGTGAATAAGTTGTTCTGGAATACAGATATATTCTACCATTTTGGGCTCCAAATTTCTTCTCCTAAACGGATCCTTATAATACGTATTATGCCTTTCCTCTCTGAAAGATACAAT
>NC_043002.1:62320973-62345973 GCF_006345805.1 Octopus sinensis | reverse complement strand
AATGAATGAGTTTCTGAAAATATTATATATATTTATGGATATGCAACAGATTATACCGGTATCCGGGTATATATCGATAAATGTTATGTTAATTCGAAGAAATTATTCGTATGAATGGCGATATTGAAGAGGCCATGTTTCGTGTATTATCCAGTGTTTTTGATAAATAAGCTTAGATGAGGGGCAAAATACAATACAATAGATATTTACATGCTGTCCCGTTGAGTTACTAGCTGCAACAGATGGAGAACAGTAGTGTACATGATCTTGCATACGCACAGAGGAAGGAATGAGAGGGAGAATCTAGATAAGAACGAACGAGAGACAGGGCGGAGAAAAAAGAGAAAGGGAGAGAGAATGAGTGAGCGTGTGAAGAATTAAAGGATAAAAATACTGAAGAATTGAAGGTAACATATAAGATATGATAGCAGCTGAATGATGCAAATGAGATTACCAAAACGGCATGTACGAAGATGTTGAACATATTTCATTTGAAACCCCTCTGCGCGTCATATACAGAGTGCGACAAAGTAATGCCCTTTCTTATTTGTATAATCTTTATAGTTTTCTACTTTCAACGGGATGGTGCATCACCTCACTATGAGTAAAACGTTCAGGAATGGTTAAATCTTAATTTTGAGGTGAGATGGAGAGGACAAGCTGGAGCAATTGAGTGGACATCACAATCATCAGACCTAACACCAACTGGCATTTTCTTGTGGGAGTATTGAGAGACCTGGTTTTACTCCCACAAACCGAAAACTTTTCTGCAATTAACGTGGAAATGTATCAAATGGTTTGTAGGAGTGATGCAGGTAGGTGTCGGCATTGTTCTGAAAACGAAGGGCAGAGTTTTGAACATGTTAATAAAATTTTTTATCATAATGAATTACGTTATTTTGATGGAGCAATAATTAACAAACTTCTTAAAACTACTGCAATTTATTTTCATTAATTGTTCTTTTTCACTTTTTTAACTATCGTGATAAATGTTTGTACAATATAGAATTACTTAAAAAACATTTTGTACTACAAAAATTAATAAATAAAAAGAGCGTTACTTCTGCCTGTATATTGTGTGAATATTGTCAACCGAATGACTTCTGGCCACTTGAAGGACAGAGGTTATACAACAGCCGCTGCCTTAGTTTGCTTTTCCACATGCAAGCATGATTGATTTAATGGTGTGAAGACAAGAACGAATGTGTCACAATGGAATATTAAAATGCCATTAAAATGCTGTAGGTGATGAGCGTGCACGGCAAATAGCCTGTGGACTTCAAACGCAATACCCGACTACAAAACTATTGCAGTTGTTGAAAAATTGTTGATGAGACTAGAAGAAGAAACGTTTTTTTACTATTTAAAGGCTTTCTAGTGCAATATACCAAGGTTTTAATCTACACAGACTGGTGGTTAGCATGAAATGTAAGAATGTCGCATTTCTACAACGAGAATGGTGATATCCTGAAGTAAATGCTGAAATAGTTTAGCGAGGTATTGAACCTACCTACAACAATATCTCGGGAAGTATTCGCACGTATTTCTGAAGCAGGAAGTATACCAGTTTGGATTTATTTTTGAATAATTTTGAAGCAGGTAATTACCATCTGGGAGAAACCCAGGGAATCTCCTGGAAGTTTGTAAGTGTTTAGGATAGTTTTGCATTGAAGAATTCTCTTATATTTTTAAGAATTCAGGGAATACACTATTCGGGGGCGGGATACCTAATGACGTAAATATTGTGGAATTTACTAGAAAATTAGTAACCGACGATAGTGATACCATTCTCAAATGAAACCTGACAGCCAGAGTCGATTTCATACGTGTAGGACCCAAAACGGCATTATTTTAAAATTACGACTATTTCAGTTTTCCTCAGAAGTTGACTTTCAATTTCTTCGTATTTACTTATTTCACGTTGTCTTTTGCCATTATGTAATGAGGGGATATATAAACCATTAACAAAGGACACGGGTGTCCCAAAAAAAATTTCTGTTTGTCATTCCGTGGGAAATCCTTCATGGACTGTACTGAGAGCACCAATTAAATTTGACTTCCATTCCCTTCGCACATGAAGTGTGATATAGCTGTCTACACGCCCCAAAGTTTACTGTGATATTTTAGGGCAGGGAAGTGCCTGATTATGAAGAAGAGACTGGAATCATTGTTAAACATTTCCTTATAAAATTTAATAGGCGTGCGCTGTAGTAGAATGTCTTGGGTTAACCTGTTGTCCGCGGAACCCTAGTGGCTTGCTAAGATAGTACTGGGAGTCCATGGACTAAATCCAAAATTCCATATATATATATAACTTAGAATAACTTAGAAAGGTTTTGGCCAGTATTGGCCCAGGCCATGTCTAACTTAATAGCACCACCTGGCGAAGACTTTCAATTCAGGATTTGGGCACCAAGGCCCATTCGAGCAGAGAGTTATTGTTTGCGGAGACATATCTGGGTGTGGGTGGTTTGTCCGGGACTGTTTGAAAGAATTTGTCCAAAGACTTCTTGAATTTTGTGTGGTCAGTTTCTTTTTTGATGTGTCCTGGTGTAATGTTGAAGAGAGCGGGTCCAATTTAGGTGAAATAGTTGTGCCGTATTGTCGTTATGTGATGCGATTTAGATTTTTGTTGTGGACAGATGGCACGTGGTCCAAGCCTTGGATGTATTTTGAAGGTGATGCCAACATCATTCGGACAGTGCTGATGGAATATTTTCCACATCATACAGATAATGTAGCGTTCACGGCGTCGTTGGAGTGAATACAGTTTCAGCATCTCTAGTCTACCCCAGTAGTCAAGGTCTGACATGCCATCTATCTTTTTTGTGATTGACCTTTGGGGAGCTTCAATTCTTATAAGATTTTGTTTTGTGTAGGGAGACCACAGTGGACAGCAGTATTCAAGGTGGGGTCGGGCAAAAGTGGAGAAGAGAAGGATAATAGTGTGGGAATCTCTCGACTGGAAGGTTATGAGAATCCAGGAACACATTCTGCGGGCCATGTCAACTTTGATGCTTATATGTGTAGCCCAGCTTATGTTGTTGTCCACTGTTACTCCCAAGTCTCTGATGTTGTTGGACGCCATGAGAATTTCTCCAGAAGGAAGGGAGTATGGGAGTTTCAGAGCGTCCTCCCTTCCAAAGTGGATCAGTTCGAATTTGTCTTCGTTTAGCAGCATGTTATTCTTTTCCGCCCATTGGACAACAGCCAGTAGGTCTGACTGAAGGCTTATTCGGTCATCCACGCCATTGATGACCTTCTGGAGCTTGGAATCATCAGCGAAGGTTCTGATGTTACTGTGTTTGATGGTGTCAGTAATATCATTTATGTAGATGATGGAGGGGAGTGGGCCCAACACAGTGCCTTGTGGGACACCACTGCTGACTTTGGCTGGGCTGGATTTGACTCCTTCGACTACAACATGTTGGTTTCTGTTACACAGGAAGCACTTGATCCACTGCAGCAGCTTTCCAGTGACACCAATATTGGACAGCTTTCTCAGAAGGATCTTATGATCAACCCTGTCAAAGGCCTTGCTGAAATCAAGGTAGATGACATCAGTGTTGGAACCCTCTCCCAAGGCTCTCAAAATGTCATGAAAATGATGCAGTAGCTGCGTCAGGCAATCTCTCCCATTACGGAATCCATGCTGGTTGGAGTTCAGCATATTATGACTCTCAAGGAAGTGAGTCATACGCGATCTCAGCACTCTCTCAAATACCTTAATGATATGAGAGGTGAGTGAGATTGGACGGTAACTCACGGCAAGCGATTTGTTTCCTTTTTTGAAAACTGGGACTACAGTCTGGGATAGAAGGTCTTCTGGTATGTATCCAGCATCCAGTGAGTTCCGCCACAGATTGGCTAGAGGGGGTGCAAGTTGGTTTTGACACATGTTCAGGACACAAGCAGGGAACCTATCGGGACCTACTGCTGAATTATGCTTCATTTCCTTTATTGCTGCTAAGACATCAGGAGCGCCAAAGGTTATGTCCGATAAAGTGTATTGGGGAGTAACATCACTGATACAGCCCAGATCAGTCATATCAGGATTGCTGAAAACAGATACTCTGCAATATCTCTCCCATGGTTTTGGCATTGTCTTGAAGAGTACCATTTTCATCAATCAGAGGGCCAACAGTAGAACCAGTGACTCTGTGTTTTTTTGCAAATGAAAAGAACACTTTGGGATTGAGTTTGATCTTCTCAAAGGCCCAGGCCTCTTCAGCTCTTCGCTGACTATTGATGATAGACATCATGTTGTTTTGGAGTTTATGTTTTTTAATCTCTAGCGACGAGATGGCAGTCAGGTTGGTGTGCTGCTGTTGACAGTATTTCAGCCTGTTGATTTTTTTGTTAATTCTTTTAATTTTCCTGATGAGAGATTTTCTATTTTTAGGGATTCGACACTTAGATTTGTTTGCAGATCTTAATGGGGTGTGTTTTGCACATATGTTCGTAATGGTGTCTACAAATGACTGCCAGGACTTTTTGATGTTAGTGGGTGTGTATGTGTGCAAGATCATTATTGATCGCTTCCCAGTTTGCATTGTGGAAATCCATAGTGTCAAATGGATGAACAGGAGGGATGACATTTGTTTTGCATTTTGGCCAGTGAAATCTCAGATCACAGAGAACCATGTCATGATCAGAGAGTAGGGTTTTCCCACTGCAATATTGTGGATAGTATCAGTGTGATTCCTGAAAATTAAGTCTAAGACGTTTTTATGACATCTTGGTTCGAGTACCAGTTGGGACAGGAAGAAATCATCCATGAAGTCAAGAAGCAATTCCACTGCCTCTCTGTCAGGGGTTGAGAGAGAAGAACCTGGCGGCAGGTTATATATATATATATATATATATATATATATATATATATATATATATATATATATATATATATATATATATATATATATATATATATATATAATAAAATTCATTTTAATAAACGGGGTCCTTGGGAGCGAAAAGGTTCGGAACAACTACTGCTTTGCAAGATTGTTGAATACTCATTGTATATTTCACACAAAAAGAAATGTGAAGTAGTAATAAAACCCATTTACTTTTAAGAGTTAATATCTTTATGTATACATACATGTAAGTATTTATATATGTATGCTTGTATACATGGCTTGTATGTGTGTGTATATATATATATATATATATATATATATATATATATATATATATATAAATATATTACTGTATATATGTAATACATATATGCATGTATATATGTGTGTATTACATACATGTATATATATATACAATTGTATGCACGTATGCATACATAGAGCTATGTATGCATACACGCAAGTGTGTATGTATAAGTATATATATGTATACATGTATATATGTATATATATATATATATATACACGCATACATATATAACTGTATGTAAGTATGTATGCACGAAGCAATTGGCAAATGCATGCCAAAAAAATAGCTAAAATGACAGGGCTTTCACGTTTAACATTATTAAAATAACACGAAACAGAAATAGGGGACAGGAGAGAGAAGCAGAGATAAAACGAAGATAGCACGTGAACCTCATCACTAGCGGGATTAGGTTTGCATGTTTGAATGGACAGGATTCTCTTTCTCTATCTACATTTATTGGTTTATTATTTGCAGAAGGTTTTTTTTTCCTATTTATCTGAATATTTTGGTATGATGTTTTGAGTATCATAGCTGTGTTAGCTATTTTACGAACATTGACGCATCTATACGTTTGATATGCGACCAGATGCTCATTTCAAAAAGATAATCAATTTTAGCGTTGATACATTTCACATATCAACTCTCCAGAACGGATATTTAGTCAGTTAATTACACCGTAGAATGCATTATTTAATTTCAAATTTAATATTTATTAATGTTGTTACAGTTCAATAATCACAGTGTAAATTAAATATTTTAAAAAAATTTTGTCAAATCGTTTTAAAAATTCTTTTTGTAATTAGTTCTGAGCGAGAGATACATTGCTTAATTACACATAGCGCTAGATTTACAAAGTTCAGATAATTCCGTAACTGTGATATAAACTCGGAAGCGAAATATCGATAGCGATGCCATCATTTCGGTATTCGACTGCTAAAAATCTGTGATTCCAAGCAAAAGATTGTGCGTCTGCTAATATTTTTTTTCACAGCTTTGAATCTGCAGGTGTTTTATCATCCATTCTACAATACTAACAGGAATACGTGTCTACGCTGAAGTCTACTTTGAAAAGGAAACGATGATAGCTTTGAGACACAACATATATAAATGCAAATACGTATATTTGAATGTATGTATGCACGCACGTATTCGTATATAAATATATATAACACACGTAATGCCATGGTGCTTCAGGAGCTGTTACTACAATAGGTTGGGTTTCCGGAACCCACTGCTTTTTAATATTCTCCCAAAGAGCCTGAGGGACCTACACGAAGTGGATGTAGATGTTCTCAAATCAAAACTAGACCTGATCTGTCGTGAGTGCCAGATCAACCAACCTCGCAACAAGGGGTGAAAATGGGAGTAGCGACATCAAACTTCCTTGTTCACCAAATGCTACATCATAGAAGAGGCTCTCAATAATAACAGTTTAGCAAAAGGGCGGCAATCCAGCATAGCCGCAGATCTGAAACTATAAAAAAAAAACTATAAAAAAATAATAATGCCCATATAGCAAAGAGTGGCTTAATGCAAATAGAGATTTATACTATCAGTAAATATATTTTATTTGTATGGCTTAATTTATGAAGCATAGCTGTTACAATTTTCTGTTTTTAAGGATTATTTGCGACCAATTTAGAAAGATTTGCATTAAGAGGTGCACACATAAGTACATGGACTTGTTTTTGTACACATGGTGTATACACACGTAGACATACATCGATAAATATATATTTCTTTATTGCCCACAAGGGGCTAAACATAAAAGGGACAAACAAAGGGATTAAGTCAATTACATAGACTCCAGTGCGTAACTGGTACTTAATTTATCGACCCCGAAAGGATGAAAGGCAAAGTCGACCTCGGCGGAATTTGAACTCACAATGTAACGGCAGACGAAATACGGCTACGCATTTCGCCCGGCGTGCTAACGTTTTCCGCCAATTCGCCGCATATATATATATATCTATATATGTATGTATGTATACATCTTTACAAGCATACATGTATACCTATATACGTATATCTACCAATCATTTTTCTCTCACCTTCTCCACCTCTCTCTTTCTCACCTAAAGTTTCACGAGGCTTCAGCAGGTGCTGCTGCCGAGCTCTGCTGTACTCTTCAACCACAACTCTGTCTCACTCTTTCTTCCTGTTTCTGCTGTACCTGTAATTCAAAGGGCCTGGCTTGTCACATCCTATGTCACGCTGAATATCCCGGAGAAATACGTGAAGTGTACACATGTGTGTGCAGTGCTCAGCCACTTGCAAGATAATATCACGGGCCGGCTTTTCCGTTGATCGGATCAACTGGAACCCTCGTCGACGAAACCGACAGAGTGCCGTAGTGTTTATATATATATATATAAATACTTTCTGTACTCTTACGGATATCGTTCTCAAAATTATTCATTAACTATTCATTAACTAATTTCAAGAAAATTATAATAAACTAAATCAAATTCCTATTGATATCCTTGTATACTCCTTGCACAAGCCCCGAAATTTTTGGGGAGGTGATCCACTCGATTAGATCGACCCCAGTACACAACTGCTAATTAATTTATCGACCCCGAAAGGATGAAACGCAATGTCGACTTCTGCTGAATTTCAACTCAGAACTTAAAGACAGACGAGATACCTATGTCTTTACTACCCACAAGGGGCTAGACACAGAGAGGACACACAAGGACAGACAAACGGATTAAGTCGATTATATCGGCCCAAGTGCGCAATTGTACTCAATATATCGACCCCGAAAGGATGGAAGCCAAAATCGAACTCGGCAGAATTTGAACTCAGACGAAATACCGCTAAGCATTTCGCCCGGAGTGTTGACGTTTCTGCCGGCTTGCCCCGTTATTCTTATTGATATCGACGTTACCTGTTAACTTCTGATGTGTATTTCTTGTAAATGCCCGAGGAAGGATTTGTAATATATCGTTAGACGGAAAATATGTCTACGAAATTTGCACAAGAATGCTTTAGGCCTTTAGTTAATCTAAATGTCGTATTATAACTTACTCACTTCTATTGTATAACGATGTATATATTTGTGTGTGTGTACATGTGAGTGTTTGCTTATATATGCATATTTAGTTACATATATATATATATATTATACATAAATATATGTGTAATTATACATACATGCATATGTATATATATATATACAATGCTTATTTCAATGTGCACACATGTATATGCGTCCATATAAATGTATCCATGCGAATATTTCTCTGTCAGTGGCTCTGTGTGTGTGTGTGTGTGTGTGTGTGTGTGTGTGTGTGTGTGAGAGAGAGATTTTTCCAGGAAACTATGTGTTTCTGCTGAGCACGGACCCGATCTAAAGTTTTAAATAATACGCGTAATATTCAAATAATCGATAACCGCCTCTGGTGAAACATTTTGCTCCGTATTTCTTTTTGCTGAAGCTTATTTAGTCTTGTATTAGTTCAGCACAAATCCGAACTAAGGCATTCATGCTTTGGAGAATCATAGATTTGGTTTTCCTGATGCTGTATCTCCAGCTTTTCATTATGCGACCTATCTTAATATTTGGATGACACAGTGGTATAATTTGAGACATGTGTGGGAGTTGCTACTTCCCTGTTTATGTAATGTCTCTCGGCATATCAGCTGTGAGATCTCTCTTTCGTGCTACTTATAACATGGAATCCAATACATCCTTTTGTATGGTCGGGTCGTTGGTGACTAAAGCGGCACACCCACTAGACTTGCTAAACGTAAGGGTGTATCTGGTGTCAGTTTAATGAATATCTAGCAATATCACGAGCCCTTAGAAGACCTGTGAAAGCTAGGAACTCCTTAGATTTGTTAAGGCATAATACAGTTCTACATTAAGAAATGCGGAATTATGTACATTATTTACATTATTTACATTTGACGGATATTTGTCCTCGTCATGTTTGTTGTAAACACAACGCTTCGGCTGATATACCCTCCAGCGTTCATCAGGTGTCTTGGGGGAAATTTCGAACCTGGGTTCTCATTCCTAAGGTATTTTTCGATGTTATTATTATTATATTATTATTATTATTATTATTATTATTATTATTATTATTATTATTATTATTATTATCATTATTATTATTATTATTATTATTATTATTGAGAGAGCAGTGCATGTCATCAAAGTGACAGTGGGGTAAAATATACGAAGCTCAGTATACTCATCATGACTACCCGTTTGATAAGGGTAAACAAGGCACATGCATCAAATGTGCGCGAGATGGTGATCTCATATCAAGATCATTATTATCGTTATTATTATTATTATTATTATTATTATTATTATTATTATTTTATTATTATTATTATTATTATTCAGGTCACTGCCTGGAAGCGAACTCGGAATCTTGAGGTTAGTAGCACGAGCTTTTAACCACTATGGCATATACCCGTGGGCGTGTCTCTAGTACTAGTTTCATGCTACGTCTGCTTCAATAATCGGCTTTCATTTGGTTGGGGAAATCCTACGTGATGTTTTACAATTGACCAATTGACGACAAAATGAGCTGCTACAGATCACACCATCCCAAAGTGTGTATGTATGTGACTGGGGACCACAGGTGAAGTTGTAAATCTATTGAAACTCCGAACATTAGAGCCAGTTCCACCTCAAATATAAAGTACATACTACTGACATATTAATTGATGGACAAAAAGGTTTCTTGTTTGGTAATACCTAGTGTTGTTATATATAAGTGCGTCCATGAGTTTCCGTTCAAGTAAGGGCATTATGCAAATAGTTTCAGGTATATTTGATAATTGTGAAAATTCATGTAGACTAAAATGGGTACCGAATTTTAATCCATGGTCAGAATAAAATTCTGGCCTCCTCGTTGTTATTTAGCATTTACATCTGTATATAGAATCGCTTCATAATTTTCAAATTTCATTCACATCAAGTTTGTATGGTGGTGTGCGTATGTGTGTGTGTGTGTGTGTATGTGTATGTGTATGTGTGTGTATGTGTCTGTGTGTGTGTATGTGTATGTGTATGTGTGTGTGTGTGTGTATGTGTGTGTGTGTGTGTATGTGTTTGTGTGTGTATGTCGCCATGATAGATCATTAGTCACTACACACATTTCATTCTCTCCTTGTTTTTTTTCTGTGTCCCTTTCTGTAGAAGAGCGTAGGCTCTAAACGTAAAAGACTTTCTATTTCTGAGCGTTATACCAATACATCTGTTTGTTTTGTACACCACCTGTCTTCGTCTTCTGTTTTTTTCGTAAACTCTCCCTATATATATATATATATATATATATATATATATATATATATATATATATATATATATATATAATACAAAGTGGGACAAGAATGCAAAACATCCGGACAGCTAGGTGATATAAAAAAGGGACCACAAAACATCCAGGTAGACGATATAAAGAAAACAAGGACGGGTCATTCGAAGTTTTCTTTCCGCAGTCAAGCACCAGATTATCCTCGCAATTTGGGCTGTGTCTATGTGTTTGCGCGCGCACGTGTGTGTGACATCGAGGAACAAGGGATAAACAAGACACACACTTCTGACCAAGGACAGTAAAATACAACTATCAACCTATAGCCGTTTGTGTGCTTACACACACACACACACACACGCATACATAAACACACATATAAATATTTACATATGTCTGTATGGGTATATATTTATATACATACATGTCTGTATGCGTGTGCAGGTATGTCTCTATGCATATATATAGCCTGAACTGCTATAAGTAATTTTTCTTGTCGTATTCTATAAGATACTCCTCAACAGCAAAACAAATTGGGGCTGGACAGACACTGATACCGGATTTGAACTACTGTGTTCCCCTATATTGCATCACCGTATAAACCATTACCTTTAAGTGATCTCAAGATATCCTCACAATATATAAATCTGACTCTGTTCCCTGAAGAAGCTAGAAAGGAAGCCATTTTTATGCATTAAGTTCACATTGTAGGTTCTTCAATCTATATTTTCTAGGTTCTCAGTGGTTCAAGCGAGACAAATAAAAATATTGTCAGTGCAAGGAAGCGTATACATTAGCAAAAGAAAAAAATTACAAGTCTCCAGTAGGCAGTAACAAATCAGTTCATCCATTAATGGGCTCGAAGTAACATCGTCCGTTGCATAGAAATTCAATCACTTGCTATCGCTAATCAAATATTTTCCGCAATCCACAAAACTGGATTCACATTGTTTTTATTGATCCGGAAATGATGCAAAGCCCAGCTGAAATGCTTGGGATTAAAATTAGAATGCAGGGTTCCGGAATAAATACCACAAAACACTCTTTGCGACTCTCTATGTTCTGCGAGATATATCTTCCTATATAGTTCAGGTATATTATCCAATATATTTATATATATATTATGTCAATTCAATTAGGGTATGTGCGTTGTATTATGTTCGTCTACAGGTATCAGCTAAAAAGTGATTTTATTCATTGAGGTTGATCATATCTTTGAATGTGCATCGGGAAACACGTGAGTATTCGTAGAATACCCGTAGAGTATACACAAAAATAGGAAGAAGCGAAAATAGATTCAACAATACAATTGTTTCATCGTCACTTTCTAGTAAATACTTGACGGAATATTGATAGCAAATTTTGGCACGAGGTCTGTGTTTGCTGGGAAACTGAACCCGGAACAATGCGGTTGCGAAGCTAGCACCTTTCTACACAGCCATGCATGTATATATTTGTATATTAAATCACTAAAGTCTCGTCATAGAGTGACAGATTATTTCGCATCCACAAAAGCTACAGCCTTGTGGACGGGTCATCAGATTTTATACAAAGACAAATTTAACTCTTCATCTTGCAGAAGCGGAGAAACGCTACGGTCAAATTGTCAAACGACCACCAAAAGCAAAAACGTTAGTGAGGATGAATTGTCTCCACTGGACCAGCGATTAGTTTGAAGTTGGGATCTATTTTGTATGGTCTCTACGAGCCTAACCAGCAAACGGAGAATCCCAATTTTGCAGGAGGTAGCGCTTGAAATGGATACACTGTGTGAATAATTCTTTATGAATATTCAGCGAGCCAGGCTTAGCATAGCTTTTAAGAATCTAGGCTTGCTCAGCGATGCAGAGCTGGCAGCGCCCGCTCCCATTAATATAGTCGCCTGGTAGTTCTAGGATCTTCCACTTGATATCATATTTTTTTAATATTAAGAAATCTGGAGAGAATCGGCTACTTAAATGTTATGCCGTAGGTTGAATAAACCTGTAAGCACCACCCTTAGACAAATAAATATACTGTACACATCTAGTAAAATATTCAGTTTGCGTACACAGAGAAAACCACCACTACGTGTATTTATCACCTAGGGGCTGGTCAAAAGCGAGCCTTGTGTTGATCACATACTGTTTGTTATACTCTAGGATGTCCGAAGGGTAGTGATTCCCTTTTGATGTATTATAAGCAAATGAATAAATAACCGCCGATGAATAAATGGCAGTTCATTGCAGATGTTTCTTACGCATTTTTAATAGATGACTGAATACATGACATAATTGCAAATAAAACCGTATTCAGCAGATGATACGTATAATTATTGCCTTTGATTTGTTTCTCCCGTTCACGGTCAGTTTTGGCTGGATGATGGGCTCGTTCTCTCTGCGTTCATGGAATGTTCTACTATTATAAAATTATATGTATCATGTGATAGCAAAAAATGCAATATACTTATTCATCTATTAAAAATGCGTAATAAAGAGCTGTAATGAACTGACATTTAACCATCGTGTCATTCACCCATTTGCTATGTGTGTGTGTGTGTGTTTGTGTGCGTGTCTGTGCTTGTGTGTGTGTGAGCGTGTGTATGTGCGTGCAAAAGTGTGTATTTTTACTTGAGTTTTTGGACACAATGCTTGACAAACTATCCTGGTTTGCTTATTTCTCTGTAACATAGCGGTTCAATGACAGTCATCGACGGAATAATCACCAGGCTTTAAACGAAATAGCTCTAGGCTTGCACTATGTTCGATTACACTTGCCAATACGCTACCTTACATGTGCCACAGTCCTTGATTTAAACAAGCAAATGATTGTAGACAATTACGTGTAGGGACATATATTTGTGACTCGTCATTTACTCTTCTACGCATAAACATGATAACAGGGAAATAGATGTTGTTGGAAAATATATAAAAATTGAAAATCAAACTGAGTTTCATACGAATGCAATTCGTAAATCATAGACACAGACACAAACAGACAGGTGAACATATAAAGAGATATACGTAATATTTTTAATGGAAAATAAGTATCGTAAAAATTATTCTGTTTAGCTACACTTCAGACTGTGTACAATGTTACATATAGAAGAAGGATTAATGTAGACAAATAATTGTAAGAATGTATACAGAAAAAATAACTTGAATTATGTTTATATAAAATATAATTATAATTTTGTCTGCGATTTTACTAATAACTTTGAGAGGCATAATTTGGTATAATTTCGCTATATATATATATATATATATATATATATATATATATATATATATATATATATATATATATATATATATATATATATATATATATATATATATATATATATATATATATATATATATATATATATATATATATATATATATATATACATATATATATATAATATACATATATATATATATTCACCAAAAAGCAAAAGACGAAGTCAGATGGTGCAGACAACAAGCAGATGTATTAGTTTAACCCCCGGGAAGTGAGAAGCCT
Source organism: Octopus sinensis (assembly GCF_006345805.1). Lineage (NCBI taxonomy): Eukaryota > Metazoa > Mollusca > Cephalopoda > Octopoda > Octopodidae > Octopus > Octopus sinensis. Next base: position 62,332,045 of record NC_043002.1, on the reverse strand, counting down.
TTAACGTTTCGAGCCTACGCTCTTCCACAGAAAGGAACACAGAAAGAAACAGGGAGAGATACACATACGTATACATAAGTATATTTTATCATCTTGGAAATAATCTGATAACGTACATTTCAAAGGCTGCTATATATGCCATCACTTAACAGGGTTACTGCTGCTATATGACTGAACGCCATTATTGTACGCAGAAATTATATAAAAGTACATAAAATAAGAAAATGGAACGAACAGGATTTAATCATATATCACAACAGTTGTTTCTGTGTGATGGTAACAGCGTTTAGTTGCTGAGATTTCTGAACCATATTATTACATAAAATACCATATGAAGTTTCCTTTATGTTGGCTTGAAACGTTGCGTGATATCCACGCAGTGTAGCTCTGTTTACCGCAACAATACACACAGCAAATTACTATACTAAGAGACCTAGCGCTTCGTGCTTCTATGCTGATGAAGAATTTCTCTTCCAGGAAAATATAACAATTAAGTAATAGCACCACATAACGCTGAAACAAAAAATAAAGCGAACACACCACCTTGTTTGTTTATCAAAATATCAATTTGCTTCGTTACTAAACTGAATTGACCTGAGTGGCATATATTCCTTAATCTACAATCTTATAAAGAAAATATATCCCAGCTATAAGGTTCAGATTAGTGCCACTATATACAACATTAAGACAAGATTGCAAGTAAGTGATTGCCATGATCTATTTAGGCAATTACAGGGACCAAATCAGACACAACAAATTTATTTCGGGTCTATGTAACTTCAAGATTCGTTGGCTTCTTTAAGAAACATAACTCGTTCGGCTCACTTATCTGAATCGGCTACCTTAGACCGATAAACTAACTTTTTCTCTGAAGTCTATGAAACTTTGAGCTGTATGAGGCCGAATCAAACTGTTGTGAGTAATAACATATAATTGTTACTAAATTCGTTCAGTGCCTCTTCCGATACTTTCTCCACTCACCCGAATATATATATATATATATATATATATATATATATATATGTGTGTGTGTGTGTGTGTGTGTGTGTGTATGTGTGTGGAGGCACAATGGTCCAGTGTTTAGGGCAGCGGACTCGCGGTCGGAGGATCGCGGTTTCGAATCCCAGACCGGACGTTGTGAGTGTTTATTGAGCGAAAACACCTAAAGCTCCACGAGGGTCCGGCAGGGGGTGGTGGCGACCCCTGCTGTACTCTTTCGCCGCAACTTTCTCCCACTCTTTCTTCTGTTGGCCTGCTCGCTTAACCAGCGGGATGGTGTCATTTGAAGGCTAAAACAATGCGAAGCGCATTGTGACCAGCGATGTGTAGCAACATCTGATAGCCTGGTTGATCACGTGATATATATATATATATATATATATATAGAATAGTTATACAACGATGCACCAATATGTACTGGGAATAGCAATCGATAATATACATTTTCACTGTCCTCGGTCTGTTAACGGCTAGGCATTCAGACGAGTAAATACTGGTACTGGTGTAACGACATTTGAAATTTTGTCTAGGCGAATCTAGCCGATGAGAACTAATCAAATTTACGTTAAGAAACGTAATTATCCAAAACTGGGTTGCACATTTATTTAATGTTCGTTCAACACGTAATATGCAATTTTTTATGTTCGCCGCCCGCAAACATCTTTGCCAGTATATATATATGCAGTGAAGCTCTACTATAGCGCCGTATATTATCGACTGCTATTTCCCATAAATATTGGTGCATTGTGGTACCAATATCGTATACTCTATCCTGATGGTGCTTTGTTTTACTGGGTAGCAATACTACCGTATTGCACTATTTAATAATCTTTGCTTTAGTACATATATATATATATATGTATATATATATATATATATATATATATATATAATATACATTTATAAATTCAATCTAGATATAAGACCACTAATAGGTAAATCAAACGGTGAAAGACATAAACCAAAACATAAAAATAAATATAATTAATATAATATACAAAATAAATAAAATAAAAATAAAAAATTTAAATTATTTAAATATAAATCTAAAATTTATATTTATAAATTTTTATATTCTTTAATTTTTAAACTTTTTTTATTTTAATTAATTAATTTTTTTTATGCTATCAAAAAGTATTAAAAAGTTTAATACAATATAATATTGTGTATGTCGATGTATTCGTAAAGAAAAATACGTATGGATATGTAATATCTGTATATACAGTCTGCGATGAATAAATTGTTGTCTAAGTCAGTGCTTCTCAAACTACCTGATGTGTCGTACCATCTGAATTTTGTTTCCGGTATATAATTTACTTATTATATTATATAAAACATTTTAATAATTTTTGATAGTATAAAAAAAAATTAATCAATTACAGAATTAAAAAATTGAAAGTTTAAAAATTTATAAATTTAAAATACAAAAAAATAAATGAAAAATATAAAAATTTGGTATTTTAAATTTAAATAATTTAAATTTTAAACATTATATTTTATTTATTTTGTATTTTATATTAATTATATTAATTTTATGTTTTGGTTTATGTCTTCCACCGTTTGATTTATCTCATAGTGGTTTTATCTCTAATTTAATTTTTATTTATACTGTAAAATTTGATTTAATCCTAAATCTACTTGTTCTCTGTAAGTTTGGATATACACCCTAATATAATTAATATTATTTTTATTATATATATACTAGCAGTATCGCCCGGCGTTGCTCGGGTTTGTAAGGGAAATAACTATATAAGCATTTTTAGAGAGTTATAGCCAAAAAATAGGAAAAAATGCATAAAAAATGGAAAAAAAATTAAGGTAAATTTCTTTTTAAATCGTTGACACATCGTAGATATTTTTAGAGAGTTACTTCCCTTATATAATAGCGAAAAAAATGCATTAAAATGGAAAAATATGATGGTAAATTTTTTTAAATCGTAGACTCATCGTAGACGCGCGCTAATACCCAGAAGGGCTCGATATGAATCACGACTATAAGATACCCGGTTTTGGTTACACTGCACCGCAAAATGTGGGAGTAGTTAGGAATCTAAATCGTAGGAGACAGACACACAACTTCACTCTTATATATAAAGATATAAGCCACGTAGTTATATACACATACTTTGTTATATACGCATTCTTAAAAGAAAATGTTATTTTGAATACAACATTTATAAAGAATAAAATATTTTTGGGTTTTTCTTAATCCTTTCGTTACTATATTTCTGACCAAAATACACCCCTTATGTGTTTCAATTAATTTCTAACGTAATCATAAATTTAGTCTGGTTTCATTAAACAACTATAACTTTTTATTTATCAATATATAATGTGATTTTTGGAAGATAATTTAATGAAATGTCCTCAACCAATTCTATACTATAATTTTTGTCACAAAGTGACTCTAATTGCAGGTAGATACAAGTAAATTCAACAATATATAAAATTATTAAAATTTTGTTCAAACATCGCTATAGATAATGGGTTATTAGCTAATATTCAATTGGGTATACAACAAAATTTTACGATAGAATTTGTTATTCTGGGTAACTTTCTGTAAAATTATTAAAATTTTGTTCAAACATCGCTATAGAAAATGGGTTATTAGCTAATATTCAATTGGGTATACAACAAAATTTTACGATAGAATTTGTTATTCTGGGTAACTTTCTGTAAAATTATTAAAATTTTGTTCAAACATCGCTATAGAAAATGGGTTATTAGCTAATATTCAATTGGGTATACAACAAAATTTTACAATAGAATTTGTTATTCTGGGTAACTTTCTGTAAAATTATTAAAATTTTGTTCAAACATCGCCAGAGAAAATGGGTTATTAGCTAATATTCAATTGGGTATACAACACAATTTTACGATAGAATTTGTTATTCTGGGTAACTTTCTGTAAAATTATTAAAATTTTGTTCAAACATCGCTAGAGAAAATGGGTTATTGGCTAATATTCAATTGGGTATACAACAAAATTTTACGATAGAATTTGTTATTCTGGGTAACTTTCTGTAAAATTATTAAAATTTTGTTCAAACATCGCTAGAGAAAATGGGTTATTAGCTAATATTCAATTGGGTATACAACAGAATTTTACGATAGAATTTTTTATTCTGGGTAACTTTCTGATACCCATAATAATATTTATGGCAAAATAGGCCTTAATTTCATTTAAGGTTGTGGGAAATAACAAACTATCGTTTCTTTCGTTTTGTTTACGTTTAGCGTAACGTTTCGTTTCTGCCGTAATGATTTTAAATGGGCTCATTCGAAAAAGTAAATAGAAATAGTGTAAGGCTTTACTCTTCTGGGAAAGTCTGTGGCTTGGTGCAGTTTCTTCAGAAAAATCACCGAAAGAAACAGTTTTTAAATTCTCACTCCATTCAGGTGCTAATTCGTGTTCTTAATCGCTGTCGGATTCACTGTTTTCACTTTAATAGCTGCCAACTTGCAAAGACAAAGGAGGAGAAGGGTGATAGCGTCAGTGAAACAATTCGCTCCCTTTGTGTGTGTGTGCGTTTGCGTGTGGTATAAACCACATTAAGAAAAACATTTGACACACACACCAGAATGTGAGTTTTCTGTAAATTTTGCTTAATTGGAGTTTAAATTTTAAAAACTGGACCTGGCATGACGCGATGCATTGTACTCTTAAAAATGCTAGGTAAATTGTAATTGAAGAAATCCTATATTGTAGATTTGTATAACTCCCAAAGGGAGGCAGATAAAATCTGCCTTTTATAATAAGAGATATATATAGATATATATATATATATATACACATGTATATATATATATACATATATATATATAAACACAAACACACACACATGTTTATATATATTTTTCCAAAAATTTTGGGGAAAATTAAAAAAAAATTTTTCAAAGGTTTTTGACGAAAATTAAAAAAAAAATTTGGGGAAAATTTTCAGAAAATTTTTCAAAATTTTTGGGGAAAATTTTCAAAACATTTATCAAAAATTTTTTTGGGAAATTTTCAGTTTAATTTTGAATAATATTTTCAGAAAATTTTTCAAAAATTTTGGGGGAAAATTTTCAGAAAATGTTTCAAAATTTTTGGGGAAAATTTTCAGAAAATTTGTTGAAAATTTTTGGGGAAAATTTTCAGAATATTTTTCAAAATAATTTGAGGAATATTTTCAAAAAATTTTGGGGAAAATTTTCAGAAAATTTTTCAAAAATTTTTAGGTAAGATTTTCTGAAAATTTTTGGGGAAAATTACCAAAGATTTTTTCAAAAAAAGATTGCCGAAGAGGATGGCTGCTGGAAGAACGAATGTCTAGCAATAGGACTCTGTAGTATGCCACACAACCAGTAGAACTCAGTCATGGCTGTCAGATAATTTCTGTGGCCTAACATTTCACTCCTAACATCTGGTCACCTAATTCCCCATATTGCAACCCGCTCCATTCTTTTGTGGGAGTGCAGCTGAGAGACCAACAAAACTGCTTGTAACACCAAAGATTAACTAAAGGCAAGGATTATGGCAGCATTCACCAACTTAAACAAGAAGACCACCCAGAAAAGTCGCAGGAGATTCCGAAGTTATTGAAGCCAATGGCGAGTTTATTGAATAAAATTACTGCTTATTGTTTCTGGTATTGAATTAATATTACTAAGAATTATTACCGGTTCTTTTGGCACATTGGAAACAAAATTCTGGTGGTACGACACATCAGGCAGTTTGAGAAGCACTGACTTAGACAATAATTTATTCATCGCAGACTGTATATACAGATATTACATATCCATATGTATTTTTTGTGTGTGTTTGTGAGCATAAATCTATGCATACATTTATACGAATACATCTACATACACAAGCGCACACACATGCACATATATACACACTCACAATTTATATTGTAATCCGAGTAGAATTTTTTATATTTCCCACCTGTTAATCTCGAAGAAAATGCATGTTATATCTTTTGAATTCAACCCAAAATATGAAAATATGCTTTGTCGTTCATATTGAAGCTCTTTGAATTCTGATTGGACAATTTACAATAACAAGTCTAGAGCTTGTTGGAGAGTATTTGGAACATATAAGATTTAAAACCAAATGTCTGCCTGGATGAATCTAGATTCTATCATGGGAAAATAAAAAGAAAAAATAACACACTAAATTATATTCAAGTTATCGTTCAAATAAAATATGTAATACGCTAGACAAATAAGATATGTAAAAGTCAATTATTCTATTAAATCACTAACTGAACGGCACAGTTAAAGATCACAAAGATTTCTGTTCTTGTAAAATGTCAGAATAACATGTTTATGATCATAGAGTTCAATAAGGTGAAAGGTTCCACAGACATTACGGAATTCATTCTGTATCAAACACATCGATCCATCTCACAGCACAAACATTCCGCGCACATAAATATTTACAAATTGCAAATGCTAATATTAATACATTGGAGATTTGTTCAATAACTAACTAAACCAGTGAACAGTGATATCCCCACAAACATATTTGCGTCAGCGTATATTTTTCGTGGAAACAGCAGCAGCAACTAATGCATACCTTATTGGCATCAGTTACTGGTTAACTGATGTAAGATTACATTGCTGTTAATCATAAATTAGATAAACATCTTCATACGGAACATCAAATAAGTTAATATTTATATAAACAATCATGCAACGTGTCACGATTTAGCTAATAACTTAGATGTTCTATATTAAAATGTGAGTAACACATTCATAAGTATTTTTTGTTTGCTTTTCTATGTGATGTGTATACAGCGGAGACTAGCCTATGTAATAAAACCAGTAGAGAACAAAAAAACCCACATAAATTAAATGATGCTGTTATATAACTAGAAGAGAAAAAATATCTCATTCAATGGATTTTTTTAAAGCTAAAATCAAAAAGAAATGGAGTCAACTATAACAATATCAACAAAAGCCATTTTAGAAATGAAATACAATGTAAATTAAAGGTGGGATTTGTATCTAAAACATGCTCGTCTTTAGACTTTAAAATTGTTCAGAGGGAGGATTTGTCTTCTGGTTGCAACAATAAAAGCAGTTAATATAAAATGTGCAAGTTTTTAAATTATATTTGAAAGTTGTTACAGTGTGTGCATGCAGATTGCACAACGAAACGCTATGTTGTATTTTTTCCAGTACATTCAGTGCGTGTGTGTATGTGTAGGTATCTGTTATTTTGTGTTCACATTGCCGTAAGTTGCAACGAAATGATAGATACTGGATAATTTACTCTTTTACTCGTTTCGGCCATTTGACTGTGGCCATGCTGGAGCTCCAACTTTTAGTCGACCAAATCGACCGCAAGACTTATTCTATCGGTCTCATATGCCGAACTGCTAAGTTACCGGGACGTAAACACATCAGCAGCGGTTGTCAAGCGATGTTGGCGGGACAAACACGGACACATAAACACACACACACACACACACACACACACAGACATATATATACATACATACGACGGGCTTCTTTCAGTTTCCGTCTATCAAATCCAATCACAAGGCTAGAATATAGAACTAGACTGGATAATGTTCTTAAGTACAGTGGAAATTACATAAGTTTAATCAGGTTGTAGTAATCGCTACACACCTTTTCCCGTTTCTCTTCTGGTGATTATATGTTAATATGTATGTGTACGCGGGCTCGTGTGTGCGCGCGCAGATGAAGCATATATATATCAGTTGATGCATTCCAAACTAACTATCACAAAAAATTATGTATTTTTTATAATTCTGTATTTTTCAGTTGTATGGAGAATCAGTCATGTCAGTGAGTTTTGATACAAAATAACATGAAAGCTCAAGTGTAAATACAAAGACAGAGAGAGAGGGGGGAAGAGGGGGGAGAGGGGGAGAGGGGGGAGAGAGAGAAATGTATTGTGAAAATCTGACCGTCAGAATATTTAATTAATTTTCATATATTTACTATTTTATTCTTTTACTTGTTTCAGTTATTTAACTGTGGTCATGCTGGAGCACCGCCTTTGAGCAAATCGACCCAGGGAAGAAGAAGAAGAAGAAGAAGAAGAAGAAGAAAAAGAAGAAGAAGAAGAAGAAGAAGAAGAAGAAGAAGAAAAAAAAAGAAGAAGAAAAAGAAGGAGAAGGAGAAGAAGAAAAAAGAAGGAGAAGAAGAAGAAGAAGAAAAAGAAGAAGAAGAAGAAGAAGAAGAAGAAAAAGAAGAAGGAGAAGAACACAAAGAAGAAGACGACAAGAAGAAGAAGAAGAAGAAGAAGAAGAAGAAGAAGAAGATGAAGAAGAAGAAAGAAGAAGAAGAAAAAGAAGAAGGAGAAGAAGAAGAAGAAGAAGAAGAATAAGAAGAAGAAGAAGAGAAGAAGAATAAGATGAAGAAGAAGAAGAGATGAAGAAGAAGAAGAAGAAAGAAGAAGAAGAAGAAGAAGAAGAAGAAGAAGATGAAGAAGAAGAAGAAGATGAAGAAGAAGAAGAAGAAGAAGAAGAAGAAGAAGAAGAAGAAGAAGAAGAAGAAGAAGAAGAAGAAGGAGAAGAAGAAGAAGAAGAAGAAGAGCAAACAAAACAACCAATAATAATAACAATCGAAAACGCAGCATGCATGTGAAAGTGTACCAAAGCGTTGTTTACGGAAGGCGAAATATTTGCCGTAGCTAAGGTGATTTTTATGGGAAATCCATGCAAGAATCAGCTTGAAGTTTCAAATAATTTCCACCGAGACTTGATAGCATGTAATATATAGGAGATACGCGCTAACCCAATAAGCATGAGATGGAGCCAAACTTACTTTTAGTGCCAAACTTACTTTGGGTCATGAAATCAGATAAGACAATTTTATGACTCATCGTTCTGGACAACGTTAAACTGGTGCGAAGAGAATGAAAATTACATGCGTTTAACCTCTAAATGTAGGTTCAAATGATCTGTTTCACGCTTAGCATTTTTTTCTTTATTTTTCTTTCATACATTTATTTAATTTTTCTGGTTCTGCATTACGTATGTTGATACAGGTTGTGTCTCGATTGTCACGTGTGTGCGTACACAGACACAGACACACTGACGCACGCACACATCTTTATTGCCCACAAGTGGCTAATCATAGAAGGGACAAAACAAGAACAGACAAAGGGACTAAGCCGATTACATCGACCCTAGTGCATCACTGGTACTAATTTAATCTACCCCGAAAGGATTAAAGGCAAAGTGGACCTCGGCGGTATTTAAACTCAGAATGTAGCGGCTGACGAAATACCGATTTCTTTACTATCCACAAGAGGCTAAACATAGAGAGGGCAAACAAGAACAGACATACAGATTAAGTCGATTATATCGACCCCTGTGCGTAACTGGTACTTAATTTATCGACCTCGAAAGGATAAAAGGCAAAGTCGACCTCGGCGAAAGTTTAACTCAGAATATAACGGCAGATGAAATACCTATTTCTTTATTACCCACAAGGAGCTAAACACAGAGGGGACAGACAAGGACAGACATAGGTATTAAGTCGATTACATCGACCCCAGTGCGTAACTGGTACTTAATTTATCGACCCCGAAAGGATGAAAGGTAAAGTCGACCTCGGCGGAATTTGAACTCACAACGTAACGGCAGATGAAATACCGTTAAGCATTTCGCCTGGCGTGCTAACGATTCTGCCAGCTCATCGCCTTTTGTTGGTTATTCTTATTGCTGACTGATAGTGGCGAATAAAGTTGCGAGCATCGTTCAGCAAATCTTAATAGAAATCGAAAGCCTCTAGGAGACATTTTTTTCGATACACTGAGCAGAAAATGCTCTTTTGCCATCACCGATAATTTTTAATCACAATAACTGCAATACAGTTTGCTTAAAAAGATAAAACACGACGCAGACATATTTCGACTAAACTATAAAATTTGCTTAAAATTTGACAGAATCCGCTGAATTTGAGATGCATGCCAATTCACTATAGTGGAATGGTATTATGCCAAACTTACACTGGATTATCAAAATAGATGCGTATGACATTTATCGGCCAGAATTCTGAACACATATGAGATGTAAAGCGAAATGGAGTTACGCACACATACGCATAAACACCCACGCACAAGCACACACACACACACACAAACACAAACACAGTCACACACATATATTATTCTTCTCTTTTATTCTTTAATTTGTTTCAGTTATTTGACTGCAGCTATGCTGGAGCGCCGCTGTTCATTCGAACGAATCGACCCCAGGACTTATTCTTTGTAAGCCTAGTACTTATTGTATCAGTTGCCGAACCGCTAAGTTACGAGAGCTTAAACACACCAACATCGGTTTTAAATCGATCGTGAAGGGACGATCACAGGCAAACCTATACATATATACATACATACACGCACACGCCGCACACACACAAACACACATATATATATATGTGTCCATTTACCAAATCCACTCACATGGTTTTGGTCCGTCCGAGGTTAAAGTAGAATACCTGTCATTTGGTCTATCATTTTCTTTGACCGAACCGCTACGTTTTGGGACATAAGAAAATCATACTGTAGAGAGACGACGAACAGAAAGACAACATGCACCGATATAGATCCGACGGGATTCTGCAACGTTTCCTTCTACCAAATTCACTCACCCAGGAAATCGACTGCACATTCAAGGTCCATAAAAGAACACACTAGCTCATTTCTCTATGTATATTTATATAAGTATATACTAATTTGCGGAGGCGCGTGGCTTAGTGGTTAGGGTGACAGCATCAAGATCATAAGATTGTGGTTTCGACTCCTAGACCAGGCGACACGTTGTGTTCTTGAGCAAAACACTTCATTTCCCGTTGCTCCACTCAGCTAGCAAAAATGAGTAACATTGCGATGGACTGGCGTCCTATGCAGCTGGGGAACACATACGCCATTGAAACCGGGAAACCGCGCCCATGAGCCTGGCTAGGCTTTAAAAAGAGCGCATTTATTTTTTTATATATTAATTTAAACATACATATATGTGAGTGTGTGTATATGCGCTTGTGTGTTTGTGTGTAGTGCGTGGTGTGTGTTTTGAGTAGATTGCCTCGAGATTTGATCAACTATG
>NC_043002.1:62313473-62315973 GCF_006345805.1 Octopus sinensis | reverse complement strand
TGACAAACATGCCTCAGGGAAAATAAGAAATAAAATAAAATAAAATGAAATATAAATCATGTTTCTGAATTTGTTTGGTTGTTTGTTTGTTTGTTATACTTTCAATAAAATGAATTCTAGTGCAGCTGTAACAGACTAAAAATAATCCAGTATAAAATAATATTCGTCTCGGCATATAATAAATGTCTGCTGTTTTTATAAGTTTTCTATACTTTATTTAATATATGACATTATATTGGGTCCCAGCTATAAAAATGGAAGCGATCTAAAAAGAAGTAGATTCAAAACGAGGCTCATCTATTAATAGATGGCAGAATCGTTAGCTCGTTTACAGGTGTTTCATCCCTCTTTACGTTCTGAGTTCTAATTCTGACGAGGTAGACTTTGCGTTTCATGCTTTCGAGGTCGATAAATTAAGTACCAGTGAAACAGTGGAGTCGATGTCATCGACTAGTCCCCTCCCCACAAATTTCAAGCCTTGTGCTTTTAGTAGAAAGGATTATTTGTGTGGAATCAAATGGCCGAACTGGCAGAATCGTTAGTACGTCGAGCGAAATGCTTAAGGCAAATGCTGCAAATTTACGCTCTGAGTTCAAATTCCGCCGAGATCGACTATGCCTTTTATCGATTTTGGAGTCGATGAAATAAGTACCAGATACGCACTGGAGTTGATGTAATCCATTTTATCCCACCCCTAAGTTGCCCTTGTGGCAACAATTTGAAATCATTTTAGGGTGTAATTTACGAGCAAAAATTTTCCTTTCTCATTCCCTTGGCAGCTTAAAACCCTCTCGCAATGCTTTAACCTTTCCTCCATTTCTATCAGGTTAATTCTGTTTGGTTTTCTCTTTATCATTCAATGTCTTTCTATTCATGCTTGTAAATGTCTTTCTCTATATTTCGAAATGCGAAATGTAAACAGTAAGAAAAATTCAGAATGAGATGTAAGCTAAACTAATTAAGTGACTTGTTGTTCAGTGTATATATTGTACATACACCTATAAACATATATATATATATATATATATAATTTATATTATCATATGACTGAACGCCACGCAAGTTTTATGTATGTATGTATGTATGTATGTATGTATGTATGTATGTATGTATGTATGTATGTATGTATGTATGTATGTATGTATGTATGTATCTATCTATCAATCTGTCTGCCTGTCTGTCTATCTATCGATTTATCTATCTATCTATCTATCTATCTATCTATCTATCTATCTATCTATCTATCTATCTATCTCTCTCTCTCTCTCTATATATATATATATAATATATATAATATATATATATATATATATATAGGTGTGTGTGTATGTATATATATATATGTATATATATTGGGGAGAGTTCACGAAAAAAAACAAAAGACGAAGACAGGTGGTGTACAAAATAAACAGATGTAGTAGTATAACGCTCAGGAAAAGAAAAAGTCTTTTACGTTTCGAGCCTACGCTCTTCTACAGAAAGGGACAGAAAAAACAAGAGAAAACAAGGAGAGAAAAAAATGTGTGTAGTGGCTGCCTATGTATCATGGCGACAGCCGGACAGAAGGATTAAACAGGAGGGCGAAGAAGTAGGCGATATAACAAAGTAAAGATGACCCCAACACGGAGGTGCGTGTGTGTATAAGAGAGTATGTATGTGCGTGCGAAAGAGATCTGGTTGTCTGGACGTATGCCTGTATGTATGTATAGGTGCGAAAACGTGGGGATGGGAATTGGTCAGTACTGCTGTGTAGGTGGTGTGTTGTGATTTGATGTGTAATGTTATATGGTGTAGTGTGGTGTGGTGTGATGTTGTTGGGAGGTATATATATATGTGTGTGTGTGTGTATATATATATATATACATACATATATATATGTATATGTATATGTATATATATATATATATGTGTGTGTGTATATATATATATATATATATACATACAGTGGCGGCCAAAATGTTCAGAACGGCATTGTTTTCGTCATTAAAGTAGATATAATTTTTTATCAATGTTGTTTTATATTCTATAATTTTCACAGACAATAAATACAATATTATTTGTTATTGCCTGAGATTTTGGTGTAATTTGAGAGGATAATACAAAAGCTATGGATGATTTCTCTTGAAATCACTGTCCGTATTCCTGGGATGAGTACTGAGTAGTCCGTAGTATCCGTGGGCATTGGATAGACCATCTCCATGGAATCCTTTCTTTAGATCATATAACATCAAAGGATGTTTACCAGAGAGATGCTTATCCCTTTTGCCCAGCGTGAAAACTGGCTGAGTTTTGTGGATATTTACCCGCATAACACAATCAAACTTAACAGGTTAAAAAAATTAGTACTGGCTTCGATTAACTCGACTAAATATTCTTAAGGCCGGATCCCCAGCATGGCCACACTCTAAGACCAGACGTGGCTGTGTGGTTGAAGCTTGCGGCTCAGCCACATAGTTCCCAGTTCAGTCACACTGTGTAGCACGTTGGGCTAGTGTATTCT
>NC_043002.1:62285973-62308473 GCF_006345805.1 Octopus sinensis | reverse complement strand
ATATATGTATCTATATGAATATTTGTATACATATGCTCACAGATATGCATGCTACTCTGTGTGTGTGTGTGTGTGTGCGCGTGTGTATGTGCTAGTGTTTGTGTGTGTGTTTGTGTGTGTTTGCCGTCTTGAACCAAGTGTTCCAAAAACGTGTGGTAATCGCAAATTACAGGCTTCTGCTGAAGACATTACTACACAATAAAGATTAATTATCATGGAACAAAAGAGTTTCCAATAACCAAACCTTTACAGAGATTGCTGAATATAATGGATCGTTTTTTTTTTGTTTTTTTTGTTCCTCAATGAATAAAGAATGGCAAAATGAAGACAAGTTGTTGTTTCCTTCCAGCCCCATCCTGTGTTCGGTTCAGATAGCGTGACGGCATATGATATTGAAATGACTTTTGCATACAGAGACTTACATGTATGTACATGTAAATACACGACATAGTTACGTTCATATACGTACGAGCCCTCCCCATTTATCATGTACATAAATGTCTGCATATATTTTGCATGTATATGTTCATACATATGTATATGCATGCGCCCTAGTATGTACGTATATGCGATATACACATATAAATGCGTAAATACATACATGCATACATATATAATACATACATACATACATATATATATATATATATATATATATATATATATATATATATATAATATATATATATATATATATATATAGGTTGAGGTGTAAAAAGCACAGCAGAAATCTAGGATATTTCGATTTAGAAAGAATTTAATAAAATGAATTTAAAATTATATGAAGGCAATATAGAATATTACCATTTGCGACGATGATTCTCATCTCATGAAACATTTGTAAACATTTATAAAAAATTTTAAGTAAAATCAGTAGACAAACTGTTTTTGACCTCAAACAGGAGATAAACTGTTTTTAATTATACTTTTTATAAATTTTTTATTATTAATATTTAATAAGATGATATTCATCATCGAAACGGTAATATTCTATATTTTCTTTCTCTCTGGTTCTCTCTCTCTTTCTCTTTCTCTCTCTCTTTCTCTTTCTCTCTCTCTTTCTCTTTCTCTCTCTCTGTATATATATATATATATATATATATATATATATATATATATAATAGAGAGAGAGAGAGAGAGGGAGTGAGTTGGAATTTACAAAAGAGAGGACGATATCAGGGGTATAAACAACCAACACGTGTATTAGTTAGTTAGATAGATAGATAGATAGAATAGATAGATAGATAGATAGATAGATAGATAGATAGATAGATAGATAGATAGAGTGATAGATAGACAGAGATAGATATTAGCTACATACCAGCAATCTCAAAAGCCCGACGATTGCCTGAGAACAGAAGGCACGTTTGAAAACTTGTCTAACCGAGTGACTTCGCAGCAAGAAACTATCACTAGCTCATATTTTGATAATGTACATTAAATGAATACCATCTATCAATAGATAGGGTACGGTATTTCTTTATCGCATCATAACAAAACAGTAAACTATACACATCACGCGCGCGCACACACACATATGTACCTGTCCTATGCATGAACTATTACAGATTTATCTGAGGTACTGGACATCATATATATATTCTCACAAATATAAACATACCCACACAAACAACACACAAACGGTTTCCACGCTATCCCTCTTATATATATATATATATATATATATATATATATATATATATATATATATATAGGGTGTGTGTGCAATGAGTAAAATGTCGCCATCTTATGATTTTTAATTTCGCGCATGCACAAGGTTTGCCTTTGATTTTCTCGACGAGTAAAGTGTAGTAGGTTCTGTTGGGCACCGTCTGTGAGTAAAACAGCATCATGACGCCATTCAGTTTGCCAGAAATTTGGAAAATACATGCTATACTACTTGGCACCCACACCGTAAGCTCCAATACGAAGAGATGCCGAACGCACAGAACTACCGTTGGGGTGCGTGTCCCCCAAACACGTACCGAAAGTGATAAAAATCAAACAACCAATCAACATAATGTTGTTTGTAGTGATCACTAGTGATGACGACGTTATGCCTCCATTATTCTTCCCACTCGGCCTCACACTCAACACGGAGTCCTGCATCAAGTACTTGGACGAAGTAGTACTGCCCTGGTGAAGACGGTGGCTGCTGCAAAACCCTGACGCACAACTCCAGCATGAAGATTCACTCCAGCATGTTCTTTGTCTATCTCCTTAACTCCTTGGAGATTTTAGGTATGATTATACTAATTTAATTAAATTCCGTGCCTCTGTGCAGCTGAAGATTGTTCTGCATTTAAATTGATGTAATGATTGCATTGTTAAATTAAATGGAGTTGCTGAAACGATCGTACTGCATTACCTCTGGATGTCTTTGTTGCTTATTTTGATTATATATATATATATATATATATAATATATATATATAATATAATATATTATATATATAAACTTAGATAAACTTAGATATGTTTCGACCAAAGATTTGTCCAGGCCATGTCTAACTTAATAGCACCACCTGATAGGATTATTCGAATCCTGTTTAAGTCAAGTTTTGTTCAAGTAGTGAGTTCTTGTTGGGTGCGTTGTATCCAATTATGGGTGGCTTATCTGGTATTCCTTGAAGGAATCTATCCAGACTCCGTTTAAAGTTGATGGGATCCTGTTCCTCTTTGATCTCTTTCGGGACAATGTTAAATAGGGCAGGGCCTGTTTGAGGAAAAGAAATTATGTTGTAGTGTACATGTATGCTGTGATCTTGAATTGGGTAGGGGACGTATGGCCCGTGGTCCCAGTCTTGGATGAACCTTGAAGATAATGTTCAGGTCGTTTGGGCAAAGTTGGCGGTATATTCTCCACATCGTACAAGTGACGTACCGCTCACGGCGACGTTGGAGAGAGTAGAGTTTCAAGGCTTTAAGGCGATTCCAATAATCGAGAGCAGCCATGCCTTCAATTCGTTTAGTGAGTGCTCTCTGAGGTGATTCAATCCTCGAGATGTTTTGTCTTGTATGGGAAGACCACAGTGGGCAGCAGTATTCGAGGTGTGGCCGTACAAAGGAGGAGAAAAGTGGCATGATGACACCTTGTTCTCTGGACCGGAAAGTTCTTAAGATCCAGGAACTCATCCTAATAGCTATAGCAACCTTCTTGTTGATGTGTGCACTCCAACTGAGATCGTCATCAACAATTACACCCAGGTCCCTGATATTGTTAGAGGCTGTGAGCGGTTCCCTTGAAGGAAGAGAGTATGGCTGTTTTAGTGAGGAATTTCTTCGAAAATGCATCAGCTCAAATTTTCCCTCGTTCAGTTGCATTTTGTTTCTGTCTGCCCATTGATTCACAGCATATAGATCAGACTGGAGTTGAGTTCGGTCTGCTTCTTCATTGACGATTTGCTGGAGCTTAGTGTCATCAGCATATATATATATAATATATAATATATATATATATATATATATATATATATATATATATATATATATACATAATATAATTCGAGACAAAACCACTATTTTAAAACCAAACAAGAAAGACTTAATCAATACATTAAATTTTAATATAAATTAAATAAACCGCCACTACAAATGTTTCATGTCTCCTACCGACAATCTTCAGGTGGATTTTCGATCTTCTAATCAGTATCAAATTTGATACTGATTAGAAGATCGAAAATCCACCTGAAGATTGTCGGTAGCAGACATGAAACATTTGTAGTGGCGGTTTATTTAAGTTATATTAAAATTTTATGTATTGATTAAATCTTTCCTTGTTTGGTTTTAAAATAGTGGTTTTGTCTCGAATTATATTATATTAATATTTTACTATAAAATTGGATTTAACCCTAACTCTGATTTTTTCCCTGTAATTTTGGATTCATTCCCTAATATTTATTATATTATATAATATACTAATATGTATATATATATATAAATATATTATATATATATATATATAATATATATATATATATATAATATACATATATATATTATATATATATATATATATCATATATATATATATATATACATTATATAGTCAAAAAAAGGGTGGTTAATTAATTGTTAATCAATTCGACCAAGCAGTATTCGGTATGTAAAAAGACCATT
Source organism: Octopus sinensis (assembly GCF_006345805.1). Lineage (NCBI taxonomy): Eukaryota > Metazoa > Mollusca > Cephalopoda > Octopoda > Octopodidae > Octopus > Octopus sinensis. Next base: position 62,304,355 of record NC_043002.1, on the reverse strand, counting down.
TACGGTATATTTGAAGTATTAATTTATAAAAATATGGTAAAGTAAAAAATTCACTTTACCACACACCGAACTTATCAGAAATAGCAGCCACAAATTTGGCTATTTCTTCAACTGCAAGTAAAAGTCTCCAGACAATGCATACTCAGAAAAATAACTCACATAGGTATAAGGGAAAAACAATGAAAGATCACATCCATATAAGATACCCGAGGACAGCCTGTTTCTGGATTCGTGGGTTAAACGCCACTTTTCCTTAATCAGCTCAGAGATTTCTTCTGATTTAGATTTGAAAATACTAAGAGTCAAACATACCCGTCCGATATCTGTAACATCGGACAAACCATGCCAGACAACCAGTACTAGCGAATCCAAAAATACAAATGAGATCTATTATTCTCCCTGTCCACCCACGTGAGTCATAGAGTAGTACATTCCTACAGAGGCAAAAACTGTAGTTGAAATTCTTGGAGAGAAAGCATTATATTGTCAGTAAAAAAGGGTGGAATTAATTAATTGTTAATCAATTCGACCAAGCAGTATTCGGTATGTAAAAAGACCATTTACGGTATATTTGAAGTATTAATTTATAAAAATATGGTAAAGTAAAAAATTCACTTTACCACACACCGAACTTATCAGAAATAGCAGCCAAAAATTTGGCTATTTCTTCAACTTTTTACATACCGAATAATAGATCTCATTTTCATTTTTGGATTCGCTAGTACTGGTTGTCTGGCATGGTTTGTCCGATGTTACAGATATCGGACGGGTATGTTTGACTCTTAGTATTTTCAAATCTAAATCAGAAGAAATCTCTGAGCTGATGAAGGAAAAGTAGCGTTTAACCCCACGAATCCAGAAACAGGCTGTCCTCGGTACTTATATGGATGTGATCTTTCATTGGTTTTTCCCTATACCTATTGAGTTATTTTTCTGAGTATACATTATATATATATATATACATATATATATATATATATACTCTCTCTATATAACGGCAGTTGTCTGTGCGTGTTTCTGTGTGTCTGTTTTCTCGTATACCCTGATTTCAACCGATTCTGATGAAACTTGATAGCCCAATTCATAATTCATAACGCAGCGAAAATTTAAAGTTCCCCCATTCTGAAAAATCGATATACATGGGGTCGAGAATCAAAAAAAATAAACCACAGACTGTCTAGGGGACGCACTCATTTTTTTACTCTCAAAAAAAATATATTTTTTTCTATAGGCTATACTTCTAAAAATGCTTATATATTTCCCTTATAGCAATACTGCTAGTATATATATATATATATATATTATTATATACATATATATATATATACTGTTAATATAATATAATATATATTATATATATATATATATGCATATATGGTTAACAGTAAACAACATGAGATGCGAAAACAAATGAGTTCAATACAAAAGAAACAAATGGAAAACAGGACAAGTAACATAAAGAACGACCCGTAACTAGTTGTCGGTTGCTTACCTTCTCCTTATTTCGAGCACTGAACAATATGAATGTAGTTGTTCCCACAAATACCAAAATAAAATTTTGGAAAAAAACCCAGGACAGTGAAGACATGGAAGGAAACCGAATGAAAACAAATATGGAGAGTCGTTAGACAAGAACGTGGGTAAGGTACTGAACGCTGGAGAAATATCTTCTTTGACAAGAGAAAAGATAGAAGAGAGAGATAGAGAGGATACATCCAGCATCTAGGACAGTCCTGAAAGGAAAGAAAGATGATCACATGAAGAAAAGAAAGGTGGCCGATGGTCACGCGCGAGCTACGAGAGAGATAGTAAAGGAGAAAGTGGGTGAGAGAGAGAAAGAGAGAAACACAGATAGAAAATGGTGTAGTGGAGGAATTAGAGAAAGGATGAGAGAGAAAACGACAGTGGAAGAGGATTAAAATTTACAGGAGCGGGTGTTTAGGAATTCTCTGTTACATCAAGCTGAAACATTTGCGCTAGCCTTTAAATCGTTAATGTGTTGTTGTCGATGATGAATAAGTTTTGAATGCTTGTCATTGTGAGTCTACTGTCGTGAGAAAGAATCACTTCAAAACTTGGTGTTTAGGAATTTTCTTTTACAACAAGTTCAAAATTTTACGCCAGCCGTTAAACTGCCACTACGTTGCTGTCCGTCGTTAAGAAATGCCAGCCATGGTGACTCTACTATCCTCAGATTCTATCCCTTCAAACTTTGGTTTCCAATATTTGTTTTTCTATTCAGCTCGCAAGTTCGTCTATCCCTTTTGAATGTTAGTAGTTTGCTGTCTGCCTTGAAGCAGACCTTTCCGTTGTCACTGCCTGATATTTATGATTGATCTTTCAAGTATTTTACTTTCTCAACTTACTCAAGATCTTTTGTTGTTTATAAATGGGAGAGAGATAGATAGAGAAAGAGAGAGTAAAAGAAAGCAAGGGAGAGTCCGAGAGAAAGGAAGAGTAAGAGAGTGGGACAGTGAGAGAGAAAGGAGAAAGAAACAAAGAGGGAGAATGTGGTGATAAAAAACAGAAAGTAAGAACCACACTCTTACCCGCGCGTAGAGCGGGTCACCTTAAGCTAGTATATGTATATGCATATTTCGGTACAGGACGTCACAAACAGAAACCAAAAGGAAATAGGAAAGCAAATGAGTTCAATACACAAACAGCGGGAAAAACAAATGGAAAACAGGATAAGTAACACAAAGAACGACCATTCATCAGTTATCACGTATGTATGTATATGTATATGCATGTATGGGTGGATTAAAGTAGTTTGAGTCAAATTTATTGGTATTCTGAGTTTCCAGCTTGATGCTAGTCTTCAGTCATTTGAAATTCAAAATGTCTGAAGACTAGCATCACGCTTCAAACTCGGAGTACCAACGAATTTGATTCACATTGTGTCAATCTCTACATGTTACACTAAATATATATGTTGAGTGTCTTTCTTTCGTTTGTCTCCTCACACACCACACACAGACACGCACATATATATGTATCTATATAGAGAGAGATGAGTGTGTACGTACGTGTTTGTGTATGTGTGTGTGTCTGCTTGTGTGTGTGTGGGTCTATGTGAGCGTGTGTGCATGTGTGTGTTTAATCTGACAAAGCTAGAGGCTGTCCTTGTAGGCTAAAATTATATTTATTGAAAATTATAAAGTCTTTTCTAAACTCAGGTTTTGGACAATTTTTTTCTCAACATAGTTTCGGGCTTTATCTTATTTCGATCAAAATGATAAAAAACATAAATGATTTATTCGATTTTTTTCTACTCGCAATCCTTTCGTTATAGACAATGTGAATTACACCAGAAAATAAAAGTAATTATTTTTCGTATAAGGGAGATCGGTAGTAGGAGAGAGATCAGAAACTATACCTTCAAGAATGTGATAATGTGCTGGAGAGAGTATAAACGCTAGAAAAAAAAAAAGAACACCATTACACGGAAATAGCAGACGACTATGGTAATGTTGTTTTTTTTCTAGCTGACAACGACGTGTAACAAAACATGTAGACATAGGTTATCTATCCAACTAGACTCAGGTTTTATCATCATTCCGTTATATCCTATGACGTCCAGCTATAACATAATGTCGGAAGTTTAACGATGATTTTGCCAAAACCTCGAATTCCACATTTTATTATGACTTATCTTTATAGATGTCCATTCTTTTTCACACGATTCGTTTTTGGACATTCCGACATTTTTACGGACGAAGATAATTTTTTGTCAATATCCGAGGAAGGTAATTGGAGATAGATATATGTAGAATATTTGGAAGTAAGTGATTTGGGTGGTGGGAAAATAACAATATAGAAAATGAACACGTTGATTATCGGTTATTTCATATCAAGGAAGTTTATATATACGCCCAGGAGTGGCTACCTATATATATATAATATATATATATTATATATATATATAATATATATATAATATATTATATATATATATATGTATGTGTGTGTGTGTGTGTGTGTGTGTGTATGTATGTATGTATGTATGTATGTATGTATGTATGTATGCGTGTGTGTATACGTATCTGTGTATTGATAAAAACGGTAGGATAACAAAAGAAAGATACCTCAATATTATGTAAATAGAGGAATTTATCTGTAAATGTATATGTGACAATCATTTGGTAGCCAAGATAAAGCTCCGAGTTTCGGATGCCGAGGTGGAAATTCACGCCACGATCACTTCAGTTATCCGGCCATCAATAAAATCTATGTATATGTATAAAATATTAGATCTATATGTCTATATATATATATATATATAATATATTATATATATATATATTATATATATATATAACAAAGTGAGTTGCAGGGTACCGCACGAGTAGAATTATATACGAAAGGTTTAAAAATGCAATTTAAAGGATGTTTATTTACTTTACCGGTTTCACTCTTTGGAAAAAGATTGTCAAAAGTAACATGTAGAAGTGTGGTTGCGTTAATTATTGGTTGTTACAAATTGCTACATTACATATATACAGTCTTTCGTAACAAGGACATTTTAAGGACATAATAAAGTTCAACAAGTTCCTTAAAATATTGGGCATAAAAGATTACTACATAAAAAATCATTCTCAAGGACATGCTTAAGATAGTTTCCAGAAGGAATTGATATTGGTATTGGCATTGTATCTGTATATTCAACCATGCACAGAATATTGGTTGACACAGAGTACTACAATCCATATAAATGTACATTCTTTGGTGACAAGTGCATGTTGAGAATATAAAAAAGTTTAACAAGCTCATTGAAATAATGGGCACAAAAGATTACAACAAATATATTATACATTCTCAAGATAATTTCCAGAAGGAATTATTAAAAAAGTTCAGTAAATATTGGTATACACGTACAGAATATTATGAGTTCAAAAAGATTTACGTTATTATAGTAGTGAAGCTAAAACTGACCTGTCCACTGCGGTAACTGTAAAATAATATTATCTATTTCAAGGGTGTGTTTGGTTGGGGGGAAAAGGAGGAGTAATGTGGAACTGAAAAGAATTTACCCTTTTTTGTCTCCCCTTCAAGCATCAATGAGTTAGGGGTCAGGATGGGGTGAGTGTGTGTATATACATATGTGGTGTGAATAGATGTGTCTGTGTGTTTGTAAGATCTGGTAGGATGGTGTGTGCGTATGTGTGTCCGTTTGTCAATCGCGTGTGTGGTTGTCTTGGTGTTGTGTGTGTGTGTGTATGTATGTGTGTGGATGGCATTTGGCATGGTGCTGCGTGTATATATGTGTGTCTGTATGGAGGTCAGAATGGTGTGAGTGTGCGTGTACATATATGTATACATGTGTTTGTGTGTGTGGGCTGTTTTGATTGGTTCCAGAGTCCATTGTTGTGTAAATAGATGTGTGTTATTTAAATAATTTTTGGGGGTAGGATGGTGTGCGTATATGTGTGCCCGTTTGTGTGTGTATGTGTGTGGTTAATGTTTATTAGTGTGTTGCGTGTGCGTTAGTGTGTATGTGTTTGTTCGTATGTGTGTCCATACTAAATTATGGGTTCTATGAGTATATTGTAATGGAATTGGTGTACTATAGTTATTTGTCGTCCCGTATTTTCTCTTTATCATCTATAAAGGAAAGATAATGCTGCAAGTTGAAAACTTTCATATAGAAATATATATATATATATATATATATATATATATATATATATATATATATATATATACACATACATATATATATGTACTTATATATATATATATATATATACATACATATATATATGTACATATATCTATCTATCTATATATATATATACATATACATACATATATATGTACATATATATATGTGTGTGTGTGTGTGTGTGTATGTGTGTGTATTATATGTATATGTAAATATATATATATATATATATATATATATATATATATATATACTTATACGAGGGATGATCAATAAGTATTAGGACTGTTGCTATAGAAACGAAACTAAAGGACGCAGAGAAAAACCGCTTAGCAACGACTGACTTTGAACTCTGCTGTACAAGCGCACTAAAAGTTAACGTTCTATCTCCCTTCTGCTTACAGCAGTGCTTGGAAGGAAGGTGTGTATCTTGTGATCGTTGCATTGACCATGACAGAGAAAGTTTTAATGGCGATACCTGCTGAGAGACCTACAAAAATTTGCGGGTAGTTGCAGGAAGTTTTTGGAGAGGTGTTTATGAGCCGTACCCAATTGTACGAGTGGTTCTGCCGTTTCCAAGATGGACGAAAAAATGTCGATTTTGACGAACTTTCAAAGCGACCCGCAACCAGCAAAACTGAGAAAACATTGCAGTTGTTGCGTGCAGCTGTGAAGCAAAATCGTCGAATCACCATCCGTGAGTTATCAGAGGATGTGCAGATTAGTTACAGTTTAGTTCAGTCCATTATCACTGACGATTGGGGTATTAGACCCGTGTCTACTAAGTTTGTGACAAAACTGCTTTAAGCTGACTAAAAGACACTCGGGTTTCACTTGCTCAAGGTCCCCTCGAATGTGTCGAGAACGATGAAATGTTTTTCAAAACTTTACATAAGCCTCTGAGCAGGTATCGCCAAGCTTTTGGCAAACTTTGATGTATATATTCTGCACAAATTTCCTGCCATGTTCAATGTATCGATCACACGCTACACACGTGTACGCGTTCCTTCCAATCACTAGTGCGAATAGCGGAAGTAAACTAGAACGTTAAAACATAGTGTGTATGCACAGCAGAGTTCAAGGTCAATCTGTGCGAAGCAGCTTCATGCAATCTATCTACTTTTATAAATTATGTGCGAAATATCATCATGGAAATATTAGACATTAAAAAAATTACATGTTGACCAATCTGTTCTTCCAGCAAACTCTGAGTCATCTGGAAAGAATAGGTTAGTGTGCAAAATCAGAATTTGCTGGAAAGAACACATTGGTGAATATCTGATTGTTAATGTCTGATATTTCCCTGCGGATATTTTGCTGATAAATTATAAATGCAAATTTATTGCATAAATTTGTAATTTATTGAATGTTTACAAATAGAAACAATTGTTGGAACGATTGATTATCAATTTATTAATAAATAACTATTAAACATTAACTCTCCATTTTCTTCTCTTAATTATATATATATGACTTGTGTATGTTTGTATGTATATACATGTGTGTATGTGTATATATATGTGTGTGTATACAGAGAGAGAGAGAGTGAGGGAGAGAGAGAGAGAGGAAGAGAGAGAACATGCATATATGCGAACATGTTATTGTACAATATATGCCTCAAATTTAATATCTTATGATGACGTGGCTGTCATTGTAATCTGAACAAGATCCTAATTATACCGAGTAATGCAACCCCAGAGACACTGTCTTTAGAAAAGAATATATTTGCTCGTTCCTGGGATAAAGCTGGTTTAAAAAAATTCCTTATTACAGAGATATTGGGCTAAAAAATAGCAAATGCCAATTTGATTTTAAAAAAGAAATACATAAACGGATACACATATATACACACATACGTGTGTATGTATGTGTGCGTGTGCGTTTGAGTGAGAGAGAGAGTGTGGGACAGACAGGCAGAGAACCAACGTATACACTCACTTTATATATATATATATAATATATATATATATATATAATATATATATATATATATATATATATATTAGTGTGTGTATGTATGCATGTATATATGGACGGATGGATGCAAGCATGTGTATGTATATATAAAAGTAATCGATAATAATTAATAAAACCATTTTTGTTTACATTTCATAGTGTATATAGACTATAGTACTAATTGCTTGAGTGTAAGCGCAGGGAAATCAGAATTTTCTACAAACAGGAAGTTTCTTAAAATATTAATTTTCAACCAAAAGAAAATAATAATAATAATAATAATAATAATAATAATAATAATAATAATAATAATAATAATAATGATAATAATAATAATAATAATAATAATATTAATAACAACAATAATAATAATAATAATAATAATAGTAATAATAATGACAATAATAAAATTAATAACAATAATAATAATAACAACGACAACAACAACAACAACAACAACAATAATAATAATAATAATAATAATAATAATAATAATAATAATAATAATAATAAAGATATAATGAATTAATTTTCTTCGTTTATCGACATTTTACTTTTTAGCACATAATTGGATATTAGTGGCGGCAATAATTGGTTGAACACATTATATTCAACTACTCAGCGATACTGTAGGGAAATATGTTCATATATATACATACATACATACTTATATATATATATATATATATATATATATATATAGCAATATTTATTTCAAATATTGATGGCTATAATAACTATTAATACGCATATGTACATCGAAATATAATATATAACAGATAATGGGAGAAACAATAATGAATAGCATTATTTATTGTGAAATTATTGTCATTTTACTGTATTGGAAGACGCCTAATCTCCTTATGTAAATGATGTAGATTTTACAGTCTTTGTAGACTCGGGGAAGTTTTTTTAAAGTCAGACCAGCAACCGAAATATATTCCCAAGCAGAATTTTATCACAGAGCATAAAAATCTAGAATGGATTCATCAAGAAATTTCGATGGTCGCACCAAAAATAAATGCAACAAGCCACTGCTCTCATGTGGTACTTTTTTTTATGACACTCCATAGGATTACAGGCAAAAATGAAGATAGTGCGAATTGAACTCTGTGCTCTGAGGATCGAAAGGAAAACGGCATGACAGTTTATTCAAAGTTCTAAAGATTTTGCCAAATCGCTATCTTGATGTAATAACCAATTATGTAAATTATTGGTTTAGAATAGGTGACCATTTAAGCACATGTTGCATAGTAAGTCGATCTAATTAAATATAGACATCTTCCAGGTTCGAAGTATTGAGCCTACCTTATTGATTTATATACACAGGTTTAACAAGCACCAGGCTGAGATTGGCATTCGCGGAAAGTGTTTAATTATCAGTGGATGTATACGCCGCTAAGTTAGACTCTAGGAGACGTATTATTAAGTAAACTGAAGGGAGCAAAGAATTATCGTGGACACTAATGATATATTTCTAAAGATCGATGTTATTTAAATCGTAAGAAGGGAGACAATTACCATGGAATATATATTTGTGAGACTAATATAATAATTTCCTGAATGCGTAACAATACACCCCCACGTTCATATATGTTAAACAACTACTCATTATATATATATATATATGTGTTTGTGTGCATGTGTATGTGTGTAGGTGTGTGTGTATGTGTGTAGGTGTGTGTGTGTATGTGTGTAGGTGTGTGTGTGTGTGTGTGTATGTGTGTAGGTGTGTGTGTGTGTGCGCGCGCGTTGATTTTATTATAAGCAACTGAAATCTCTTCAAATTTACATCTGCGTTCCACTTCTCCGATTAAACATTTAAACCATCGCAGCGATTAAATGGATACAATCTGAATTATCTTCAGCATATATAGAATGAGCACCATTTAACCAAATATACACGGGTACGTAAACGTACGTATACAAGTACATACATACATACATATATGTATACATACAAACAAACACACACACACATATACTTATATAAAGCACAACACACATCGTATGTGAAACTGGATTGACAAAGAAGTAGCAACAGTTTTATGGACGAGGATTAACTATTAAACGAAAGAGTGATTTCGCTGAGTAAACAGGACACTAAACATCTATCGTCATGCAAGTCTACTTCGGAGATCCTTGTCTCGTCTTTGGAGAAAGCGGTCCCTATAAACTTCGCTTATATTGTCAAACTGATATAGTTAGTGATCTTCCCCGTTTGAATAAAGAATGAAATTAGTGTAAAAAAACAAATTATTTTTTTAGCATTTACTGTTTTTGTTGCATGTGACACGTTTCACTTTGATATCCATTGAATTAATGGAGTAAACTCATGGTTGTGTACGTGAAAGGAGATGAAAGAAGTATGTTGTCTAACATCCAGGAATATAATTTGTAATAGACATGCGTCGTATCAGCTAAGAGATTATAGAAATCAGTTTCAAAATATTGTAGGATTAACGTCGTCTTTTCTATACCCCATGGATGATTCTTGAACCACATCCATTCGACACTGCTCACGCTTAATTATGATAGATAGGATTGGTTTTGGAGAACCTTTTGCAACAAAATTTGAACTTCAGTAATCTGTCGCAATAATCTCTATTCAATACGTGTGGATATAATATCTATCTATCAATCTATCTATCTATCTATCTATCTATCTATCTATCTATCTATCTATCTATCTATCTATCTATCTATCTATCTATCTATCTATCTATCTATCTCTATCTATCTATCTATCTCTCTCTCTTTCTCTCTCTCTCTCCTCTCTCTCTCTCTATATATATATATATATATATATATTATATATCAGATACGTATATATATGTATATATATATATATATATAATATATGATATATATATATATATATGTACATGTATAAATATACATGATGTACATATGTATATGTATACGTATATATACATATACACACACACACATATATATATACACATATATACATATGCATGTATATTTATATATATATATATATTGAGTGTATGTGTACACTAACATAAGTGTGCAAGTATATATATATATACACATACATTTATATATATATATATATATATATCTATATATATATATATATATATATATATATATATATATATACATATATACATATACATGTAATACATATCATACATAGACATTTGTTCATACATATAAAAGAATATACACGGTATCATTACATGGCTATCTTCACAATCAATCCCATAATTCAACGTCTATCCTCCTTGCAGATCACAAAATCCGAAATAAGGAAAACGGATAACAGAGAAAGATGAAGAAAATAGATCAGCTTTCACCATCACAGTTATTACAATATTACAATCTTATCCCTCTCATTCACACTCTCTCCCCCTTGCATTCTCTTTCTCCCTCTCTTCCTCTTGCTCTCTCTCTCTCTCTCTCTCTCTCTCTGTGTCTGATACTTGCTCTCCCATTCCCCCATGGGAGAGCTGGGATTTCATTAATATTGTTATCTAAAATAAATGAATGAATTCCATTAATATTCTAGATAACGTATCGCCCGAAATAATAGGACAGAATAATGGAATTTCGCATATAAACGAACTAATGACAAAGATGGCTTCTTAGCTTTCGTTTACAGATGCGTAATGACTTTTACTCAAGTGCTCATACTTTCGTTTAATGTGTTCTTGCCTTGATGATAAAGACGACGTCGCCGCTACTTCTCCTCCTTCTTACTACTACTACTACTACTACTACTACTACTACTACTACCACCACCACCACCACCACCACCACCACCACCACCAACACCACCACTACTACTACTACTATTACTACTACTACTACTACTTCCACCATCCCCCTGCAACAGCTGCTGCTGGTGTTGCTGATACAAGAAGTGAATGTTGTCATGTATACACATTGTATCGCAGTCCATACCTCCATAGGCAAAAATATCGCACGCAGTCTCTTTCTCCCTCACACATACACACACGCAACATGCACATACATGTATAAACACATACAAATGCATGGTCATACATATGCATCTCTGAGTATGCATTTGCGTATATTTTGCGGGAAATCTTTATTGAATGTTATATATTGTTTTTCAAATATTTAAGTTGTCATTCATACTCAGTAAACAAAGTGAGACCCACGCTATCATCAACGTTGATAGAATCATAAGGGCATTGAATATTATGCTTTATTTGATTTCACAACATTTTCTTGTTTTATGTTCAAATCGTACCGCAACTAACTTTGCAATTTATATGTCTGCGAGTCCATTTATATGTCTGCGAGTTCATAAATTAAAAACCTAGCATGTAATCGTGTCGATTCAATCAACCAATGTTTCTTCTATGAAATTATCAAGCCTTGTTTCTAAACTAGAAAAGAGTTATTGTAAATTGTCTTACGTTACTTAATTACGGCTTATTACGTTCTGATTCCACATCTATCCAACGCCAATATTATTTGTCATGATTTTGATGTCGCTAAATAAAGATACCTGTCGAATATTATGATAGATTTAATCGGTTACCTTTCACCTAACATTCTCTGCAAGGCATTTTATTCGACACACTAACGATTCTTCTACTCCTCAATTTTTATTACAATTGCGTCTGAAACATGGATTTCTCGATGATACTAATTGTGGAAACAGGGATTTCGCGATGATACTAACAACCTCAATACTCGGCAGATACTACATTTATCTACCCCAAGGATATGAAATACATAGCTGACATCAATATTATTTGTATTTTGCTGGCAGACCCGGATCAACTGCCGCGAAGAATCTTACCAAAACTCTTGCAATTTTGTCAGTCCATAGCTCTCATAATGAAGATAATGATAACGATGATAATGGTTTACCGGTTACTCCGCTGCTAGACACGAGTAATCGCACCGCATACAAGGACATCTTACTTAACGTTAAACAACGTTTTCACAAAAAGAATTGGTTTAACACAAGCAAGAAAACAGTAAAGTGAAGCATCTGAGAACAGTGAAACACGCTTACAAAATGTCATGTGAAGCATCCAAGTAATTACACATAATAAAATGAAAGCATAAAAAAAGTTCATAAAAACACATAAAATAAAATTGATAAATGTTTAATAATTAATATTCCCTAGTCTTGAGAGATCATCATACATCTCCGACTATACACTTGCGCCCTTCAACGGCTTTCTAATTCTTGCGTGTATTATTGAATGATAATCAGATCAGAGATCGCATCACAAGCTGACAAGACCTGTTACAGGAACCCTGTAAACCAGTGAGACTTGTTTCATGGTTACGTGGGCTGCGACTAAACCGGCTGCTGTCACTAACGTAGATTGCTACTCTTGTGAGGAGGGTGTCTGGACACCAGGAAGACGAAAAGCAATATCTTTTGGGTCGACGGCCATCAAATTGGGGAAATCTATGGCAAACCACCCAAATATTTCTACGAAGAAAACTCTATGAGAAAGGCTGAAAAAAGTAACGCCATGGTTTCATTCATCCCATGAGAGAACCCACATTTAATCAGAAAGATTTTCGTTTTAGTGACATGAACGCGCTACAGGCGTACGATACCCAAAGTTTCTTTACTTAGTCTTCAAAAGTCGGTTCTAATTATTTCATATATGTAATGACGAAGCTGCTTCTCTCACACTTGACCATATTCAATTATCTACCTTCGTTGCTGGGATTCTGACAGCTGGCCGCCATTCCAATGAAGAGTTAACTTCCCTCGTATAATTCTGTTCTCTGCTGAATCTTGAATGAGAGTTGTTTTTCTTTGCCTTTGGTTGCCTTTGCTTTCGTTGAATTATGCATGATATTTATTTGGAACGCGTTATTAAACGCTAAACCGTTTCAGAAATTCTATCTCAGTTGCCTCAACAAGTTGCTCCCTGTCCTATTCTTTCATTTATATTAATAAGCTTATGCTGTAGTCTACAAAAGGAACCTAACTTTACTCGTGGTAATAAATAACATATTAAACATATGCAGCATTTAATTTTCTTGCACCACATTCATAATATTATCCAAGAAGTCATATATACAAAAGGCTCCTAAGCATGGCTCAAATTGAACATTGAGCAATTCATTCATTGAATGAACGTTCATGTATATATATTTATATATATCGACGGATTTTTGGAAACTGAAAGATTAATGTTATCATTGTATTCATGCAACCTTCCTAACTAGTGAAATAGTAAACTGATGCTATGAATAACCGTCATGCTAAAAAGTTGGTCTTTAAACAGTATTTGCGTGATGTTTCTTCTCTGGTCTCAGTAACTTGCTTATGGGTATGTTGTTTTCTTTCCAACAATCTTTTCAGTAGCACTCTCTACAACATGACAAATGAGACCACGAGTAGTTGATGCTTGAAGAGGGATATGTGCTTTGATGCATGAATTGCAACAACGTCGACTGTTCGGATGATGATTATTATTATTATTATTATCATTATTATTATTATTATTGTTATTATTATTATTATTATTATTATTATTATTATTAGTAGTAGTAGTAGTAGTAGTAGTAGTAGTAGTAGTAGTAGTAGTGGTAGTAGTAGTAGTAGTAGTAGCAGCAGTAGTAGTAGTAGTAGTAGTAGTAGCAGCATTTTTAAAAAAATAACATATGGTCCGTTGTCTTCTGCTCAACTGGGGTCATCCCTTGACCCTAGAGTCACAGCAGGTCCTCGTCTCATGGAGAGTACACGGCGTAAAATGTGTACGGAATCGAGCAACATTATTTTCTGAATTTCTCCCGCGTTAACACTGCAAGGGACTTCGTTGAGCTGCTTATCAAGGTCTTTTTAATCAGCCATAACACCCCAATCACCACTGGTGCTAGGCTGCTTTTCATTCACAACATCTTGGTCACTTCTATTTCGAGGTCTTTGTACTTAAATAAATTCTCAACTTCTTTAATGGTCACATTTCTCTCTGATGGTACTTTCACATCTATCATTAAGCATTATTTATTCTTCCTATGGTTGATGACTTTGTCCGGCCTGTTTGCCTTGATTTCTTCGTCGGCGTTGATTGGCATGTCCCAGAGTACAGTTACATTATCTTTTCCGGCCACAGCTTCAGTTTAATGCTGGTAATATCTTTCTGAAGTTGGAAGCTGGTAGTGTTTACATATAGTCATAGACACTCTATCGTGTCTATGAATATATTCGCTTTTTGCGAGCGCTGTGCATCCAGTTAAGATGTTGTCCACTGTTTCATACTACCCATGACACATTCTGCATTACGGATCAATGCCACTGTATTTTATTTTGTTTTGGTAAGCTCTGGTTGCCAAGATTTGATCTTGTGCTGCTATGATAAAACATTATTATTGTTATTATTATTATTATTATCATTATAATAATAATAATAATAATAATAATAATAATAATAATAATAATAATAATAGTAATAATAATAATAATAATAATAATAATAAATAACAACATGGATGTTCCCTGGGAGCCTCTCTCCAAAAAACGAATTTAATCCAACAACATCGTTACAATGGAAGAAAGGTTCCACAAAATATCTTTTCCAAATTTTCTTTGAAGGCAAAGTAACTAAAAAGTACGAACTATTATTGCCATATATAGTATGGTTTTCTTTCTTTTATGCATAATATTTCCATGTGACATGCATAAGAAATAGAAGCGAACATCAGAGCTCTTGAAAGACAGTAAGTACATAAATTGATTAATTAATTAATTAATTAAATAAGTATACATGCAACTGTTTATGCATACACGTACACATTTTAATTATAAAGTGTACATGCAACTGTTTGTGCATACATGTACATAAAGCATAAATAATGCTTACACGCGCTCACACGTACACACAGAAAGAAAAACCACGTTACGCGGACGAAAACAAAACAAAAACAAAGCGATTTTTCACGAACAAACGCAAAAAAGAGAAAATTGGTCACTGGATTTAGAAAGTCACTACACAGTTATGCCCGGAAACATGACTACCAAAAGAAATAGAGGCGAATTTCGATCTGTAAGTCTTATGCGAGTTCGATATGAACAATATATTAATTCGGATAATTCAGAAGCGGTGTTTTGTCAAAAAATTGACCCTGTCACCGTCACAGAAGCGGCGTCTTGTCAAAAAGTTGACTCTGAAAAAATGGACCCCTCTGATGTCGCCGTCAATCATTTAATGAAAACAAGCCAAAAATCATGCCGGATCGGTCATCGCCCGGGACAACAAGGACCGCGTTACCCAGTAGGGAACCAGACTGGGATCGAAAAGTTTGCTGCTGGAACAAACTCTCAAAAAGACGATCTACCAGGTGACCAGAACCAGAATACTTCTAACTCTGGACTTGTAGTGACACCACCAAAAACACCACCTAAAGCAAAACGTATAAAATGGACCAGAGAGGACTATAGATATGTGTTGAAAGCTTTTTATACAGCCCAACTAAACCCAAACAATAACCTCAGTGTACAAACATACATCTCATGGAGAAATTCAGTAGGCAATGACGTACGTAGATATATAGACGCAAATAAATTAAGTAATGTACGCAGAGATATAATTAAAAAGAAAAGACTAACTGACGCTGAAATTGACACAATTAGGACACTAATAGCTCATGGTAGACCAAAAGAAAACAGCAACAATGTAGACGAAATAGGTAACAGTAGCACAGAAGCCAGTGTACAAGCGGCAAATCAACTTCCCAATGGGGAAGTTAAACAAAGAATAGCGAAGACGAGAGATTTGAAAAAAGAGGAGAACGTAGACCTTCCTCAAGAAAACCAAAATAGATATGACATAGAATTTGAGGTGAATAATAGAGAAAAGATTATGGAAGCAAAAGTGGATATTATGAGAGAATTCGGCAACATTGAGCTCACTGACATGGTTAATAGAGAACCACTACCAAAGTTTTCAAATGGCACAAGAAATAACAACACAATCATGACATATAACGTTGCCCTAGGACAGATCTTAAGAAATAAGGGGAATGATTTGACAACCTTAAATAATCTCATTTATTCCACTGCTAAAGTAGTAACTACCCAACTAGGTATTAAGATGACAAAGAAAAAGGCCAGGCATGTCAATGAACCTCCTAAGTGGAAAGTAGCGATACAAAAAGAGATTGAATCTCTGCGGGCGGATGTTTCAGTTCTCGATGAGCTTGCTAGAGGAGTGAATATTAAGCCGAGAAAAGCTAGAAAAATCAAGCAAAAATATAAAATCAAAGATCTCATAAACCTCCCTGCAACTAAGGAACTGTTGAAACAACGGATACAGTTGAAAGCTCAACGGCTTAGAAGGTATGACAAAAGAAACAAATTTTATCGACAAAATAAATTTTTTAAGACAGATGCAAAGAAATTTTATAGGGAAATTGGCAAAAATAAAATACACATAGAAGATCCACCTAAGATTGAGGAAGTGGAGGAGTTCTGGAAGAAGGTATGGAGCAACGAAAAAGAGTTTAATGCTGAGGCTGACTGGATAGAACGTGAGAAAGAGAGACTGGATGAACTTGAAGAACAGAAATGGGAAGCAATAGGAATAGAGGAGCTAAGGTGTGTCCTTAGGAAGGCTCATAAATGGAAAACCCCAGGACTAGATCGGATCCCTAACTTCTGGCTGAATTGTTTGACAGAGGTACACGAACATCTCGCTGCATCTCTGTCTGATGTCATTCAGAACCCAGAGCAAATACCTGCTTGGCTGACTGAAGGAACCACCTACCTATTACCTAAAACCGAAGACACAAAAAACCCAAAGAATTACCGGCCAATAACATGTCTCAACACCACCTACAAAATCCTCACATCCATAATAACGGAGAGAATGTACGCTTTCCTTGAACAAAATTCTATCCTTTCACAAGCTCAAAAAGGTTGTAAAAGAAACTCTTATGGGTGCAAAGACCAATTGCTCATAAACAGAATGATTGTAGAGAATTGCCGGAGCAAAAACAAAAACCTGAGTATGGCATGGATAGACTACAGGAAAGCGTATGACAGTGTCCCACATAAATGGATACTCAAGGCCCTTGAGATATACAAGATCTCCCCTGTCGTCTCAAAATTCTTAGAGAATAGCATGACCATGTGGAACACACGTCTCTTTCTAAGCCATAGTAATGGGATGAGCCAGTCCAACAGCATCAACATCAAACGAGGCATCTTTCAAGGTGACTCCCTCTCTCCATTACTTTTTTGCATGACACTGATCCCACTCTCAAACGAATTGGATAGTGCCAGATATGGGTACAAAGTTTTTAGCAAGTTAATAAACCACCTTTTTTATATGGACGATCTAAAGCTGTTTGCCAAGAATGACCAAGAGCTAGAAGGGCTGCTAACAACTGTTAAAGAGTTTAGCAATGATATCGGAATGGATTTCGGCCTTGATAAGTGTGCTAAAGCAACTTTTGTAAGAGGCAAGCTCAGGCAAACAGCTGCTGTTAAATTAGATATTGACACTACCATCAAGGAACTTGACCCACAAGAAAGTTACAAATACCTAGGAATCAACGAAGGAGATGGTATACATCATGCTAATATGAAGGAAAAAATAAGAAAGGAGTACTATAGGAGAATAAGGCTTGTACTGAAGACTGAACTCAACTCCAAAAATTGCATTGAGGCCATTAACACCCTGGCACTTCCAGTAGTCCAGTACAGTTTTAACATCATTAACTGGAACCTTACGGAACTCCAACGCTTGGACAGGAAGACAAGAAAGTTACTGACATCCAGGATCA
>NC_043002.1:62268473-62280973 GCF_006345805.1 Octopus sinensis | reverse complement strand
TAAGACCAAACTACAATGACGTCAACACACAAACTGTAACAAAAATGCATATTTAAGTATAGTAAAATATTATCATTCGAAGACCAGTAAGAGTGATTACAGCAGTTCTTTCGTAGACAGTTTTATATGTGTAAAGCCAGCTTGCAGTTCATTAAAAAAAAACATATGCTCTCATATAGAAATTCAATGTGGTTAGTTTTCATAAATATCAGCAAAGAGTAGTAGCATAATTTTGAATTTGTCTTTGATCTCGCTGATGTCACTTTTTACATGGAGTTGATTCAGGTTTCGTTTTATTTCTGGAAAGTCATTTTGCTGACAATAAACACACCAACTGGTTCTATTTCACTTCTTTATTTTTATTTCTCACTTGGTCGACTATTTGACCAGTTAATTAATCAATTGTATGATTAATCATTCGGTCAATCAGTCAATCAATCAATCAATCAATCAACCAGGAATGTCAAGATCATTCGTGACCTCATCAATGCCAATCCTCTCTACTCCAACTCTACCTGTCAATCAGTCGATTAGTTTATTGATTAGATGGTTACTCGATGGGATAATAAAAATAAAATTGTACAATATAATCATTGGGTAAGTTTATTCGTGGCATAAAGTTCTTTTCAAGATAATACAAGATATTCCTTACTAAAGGAAAGTAATCTGCGAAACTTGCAGTGGAAATTGATTCTTAAATTCTTTTCTCTCTCGGGATTAAACTGGTCACAACAGATTAAAGCTTTCATAAAATCATAGTTAACACAACATACTATAATATTAGCCAAAGAACAGAAGAGCAGAAGGGATAGAGCACTGCATTCAGATCTTATTTCTCAGAAAATGTCCTGGAAATTTGAATCTCCACAATAAAAGATCTGTTTCTGTTAGACATTGTAATTTCAAACAGGAGTGAACAAATCAAATAAGACATTGGAGTAAAGATTATTTATCATCATAACATGGCAGTCCTGGTTTAGGATGAATGTTGCTGTAATTTAGCACCAGGAGACATCGTCTCCAGCTGGATATACGACACGATCTGTGTCCTTATATTTTCGTAAAAGGGAATCTAGCACCCCCATTCAGCTCAAAACGATATCTGTATATCGCGATTTCCGGGTTAATTTACAACATCATACGTTCTAAACCAGGACTGCCATGTTATGTTGGCAAACAATTTTTACTCCAAAGTACTGTTGGTGAATATCTCTCGTTGTAAGATTTACGAATAGGAATTTTCTAAATAAGACATTTTTTGAAATTATTGTATTTGTGAAGACGGGTTAAGAAACTGGAAACTGAAACAAACGCTGGAGCGATTCATAAAATGGGAATAGGTTAGTGGTATTGAATTGAAATGCAGAGAAATCTCAAAGTTTAGTTCCCTATTGTTAGCTCTATGACATCATCAATCGGTGATATTTTTTCTTTGACTTGTTTCAATCATTTGACAGCGGCCATGCTGGAGAACCGCCTTTAGTGGAGAAAATCGATGCTAGAACTTTTTCTTTGGAAGCCTATTACTTATTCTATCGGGTTCTTTTGCCGAACCACTAAGTTACGGGGACGTAAACACACCAGCATCGGTTATCAAGCGATGTTGAGAGGACAAACACTGATACACAATATGTACACACACATATATACATATACATATATACGACGGGCTTCTTTCAGTTTCCGTCTACCAAATCCACTCACAAGGCTTTGGTCGCTCCGAAGCTATAGTAGAAGACACTTGTCCAAGGTGCCATGCAGTGCGACTGAACCCGGAGCTATGGGGTTCGTAAGCAAGCTACTTAACACACAGCAACGCCTATGCCTATATCGTTTATCGTTTATCTTTTACATGATTTAATAAAGTGCGCCCATATTGGGGCAACACCTTGAAGAATTTTTAGTTATCTGAATCGATCCCAGTTTTTATACCCTTTTTAAAGCTTAGTACTTATTCCATCGAACACTTTTGACGCACAGTTAATTTACGGGGTTGGAAACACACCAACACCGGTTCTAAAGCGGGGGTGGGACAAAGAGAAAGGCACACATGCACACACATACAAATACACACACATAAACACACACAAATATACACGCATAAACACACACACACGTATGCAGATACGCAAACATAAACACACACGCACCCACACACAAAGACTCACAAACCTACATGCACATATTCGCACTAACATATACTCACGTATAATTTCAGTTTCTGTTTGTCAGATCCACTGACAAGTCTTTGTGCCTCCTCGACTCTAGAGTAGAAAACATTTGTTCAATGTACAATATTGTTGGGAAGCAAACTTCTAACCACACAGCCGCGCAAATTTCCAATGACAGGAAATATTTTTTTAGCACGACTATTTCAATAACACATAGCTCAGACAGAAATCGATATTACCCAAAATACAAAATTCAACAATTGACAGAGATGAAGCCGTGCAAAACCCACAAAAACTCTCACAAGAAACAGAATAAACTACTCCAGTGAGTTTTTCTCGATGTCGTACAGTAGAACCTCGCAGTACGAGTGCCCCGTTGTACGAGTAGTTTGCTGTACGAGTGAAGACCTGTGGGAATTTTTGTCTTGAGGTACGAGCGGAAATCTGCAGTACAAGCACACAAATCGTCCCATCTTCAAGGTAATTCAATTAATTTATACATATAAATTTGACATTGGTGATTTTTTCTTGTCTTGGGATCCACGGTCAAACGACTGGGTGGAATTGCGCGAAAAATCACACAGATGTGTAGAATGATCCGGTGGTGATACTGTGCTTTGTATGTTTCTATAGCTCCCATGGTTACCGGGATAATCTACTATAATACTCTTGTGTTTATGAATGGGAAAGAAACGGGTGATAGATGAATAAGGAAAGAAGAGGAGATATTATACTTGGGAGTGGGATGGTGAAAATTGTACGCTGACAAATAAATCAAATAGCGTTTCAACTTTGTGTGAATATATGTGTGTGTGTGTAAAAGGAGGGTATGTGAATGTGTGTGCGCGCGCGCAATGGAAGTGGAATGGTTTATCATTTTTTGCTTAGTATATGGATTTAATTTTTGATTTGGTTGAGTCTTGGTTGTTTTTTCTTTTTGCTGTTGGTCAGTTATTTTTAGTGTTTTGACAGCAAAAAGTCATTCTAAAATTGTATTTTAACGTAAGCATGCCCAAAGAAGTCGAATGCTTGCACAGAGCAGGTTTTACAGCCACATCATCCAAACTGACTGGGTGAAACCGGGCTTAGCTGCTAGTATAATGAATAAAACCATATTTGTTTTCCATTTTCTTTTTCATAATTATCATTTTACTTGTAACAACACCTTTCTGATTTAAAACCCATAAAACACTATTTTTGAATAGTTTTTGAGGGGCTGGAACGGATTAATTATATTTTAGAAAATTGAATTTTAAAGCGAGTTCGTATTGCGAAGTATCACTGTCTCTTAACACAGTCTTGTACAGCATTAAGGAGGCCGAGGTATTCTTCTGACGATCATGGATAATTTACATTTGTGCAATAACACAAGCAACTGATATAAAAAACTATTTGAAGGAAAAGTACCGAAAGGTTTTGACGATGGTAATGATATATTTGTGCAAAATAAATTATTCCCACTAACGGTTCATTTCATTTGAAAATATTGCAGTTTCAAGTCAGAATAACGATGGTGTAAAATCTGAGATTTAATTGGTCCTACTTTGGTTATCTCTAATTTATGTATCTTGCAATATTTCCATATGACTGGATTTCTATGTGTGTTTGTATAATGTGTGTTTGTGTAATTGTATATATGTCTCTCTCTCTCTCTCTCTCTCTCTCTCTCTCTCTCTTTCTCTATCACTCTGTCTCTACCTTACTCTCTCCTACTATCTCTCTATTTATCTCTATGTATCTACTTCTCTTTCGGTCTCTCTTTCTTCCTCTCTCTGCTTCTGTCGCTCCCCCCCATATATATATATATATATATATATATATATATATATATATATATATATATGTTGCACATATAATCGTGTATATGTGTGTGCATTTGTATATATATGTAATTAAAGATATTTATTAATACGCACACAAATATGCATACAGGTATATATATATATATATATATATATATACATATATATATGTGTGTGTGTGTGTGTGTGTGTGTGCGTGTGTGTGTGTGTGTGTGTGCGTGTGTGTGTGTGTCTGTGTATGCATATTTTTATGTATGTATATATATATATATCTATATCTATCTACCTATCTATATGTATATATATAAATGTAGACACATGCACACACACATATATATAGACATACTTACAGAGAGAGAGAGAGAGAGAGAGAAAGAGAGAGACCGAGCTTTAATTGGTATTTTAGCTTTCTCGAATTTATGTATCTTATAATGTTTGCAAATGTGTGCGTGAATGTGAGTGTGTGTGCAGGTGCGATGTATGTGTGTGTGCGGGCCTGAGCGTGTGTTTGCTCGCGTGTGTGTGCATGCATACATACCTATCCACACACTCATATCATACAAACGTTCTTGCTCTTAAATTCAGCAAATATAAGTTTCTATTTAAATTCGAATATTTAAAATACCACAAAATGAAAACTCAATAAAAAAACCGTCAAAAATAATAAGATAAATATACCATTGAACATTGAAATAACTTCTGTATTACATAGAAAAGTATTTACGCTTTGGTAAACTCAAAGAAAATCCGGCAATCTAATTTATTGTCTACGCTTCGTTGACGTCATTTTTGTCTCCTGACGGCACAATGGCAGAGTTGAATATTGACTTAGTGCGTATGTATCGTGTATGTGATGGTTATGTGTAAAGAGTATTGTATTTCAATGTAGGTGTGGCCTTGTGGTTCAAGAAGTTTGCTCAATAATAATGAGGTGTGGGGTTCGATTCTATTGTTTTAAATTCGTTGTAGCATAACATTGGGTCATTCTGATTAAGCATGTCCTGGAAATTTGACAACAATGGAAACTATGGAATAGATCGGTAATTTCTGAAACAAAAACTCCTTTATAGTACAGTACGTGTGGCTAAATGAGGGCTTTAGTGTGGATTACATGTGGCTGTGTAATAATTAACCTTATATTCTATAAATCATAAAAGACGGATCGTTTAATCAGAGAAGTGGAATATATAACAAACCGACAAACGATCCAGGAACAATATTATTATTATTATTATTATTATTATTATTATTATTATTACTATTATTTTTATTATTCTATGTTTGACCATTGATTTATGTCTGTACAAGTTGGCTCCAAGTCTCACCCAGAGACCTCAAGAGACAACAGGTTGGAAGTTCACGTTGTTGTTATGCCTAGTGTGCCATATATTTGGTTTTTCTTTTTTGGTGTTGTACTAGTGAATGTCTAATAAATAAATTTTAAAAAAATACAGTTTGTTTTAAACCTTGAGATTACATAGAGAGTATTTTGCGTAGGATATGAGCGGTTCCCATGAGCACTATCCTTTGAATTTCTGCCATTTTGGGGTTTCCTGGTATCTGAGTTAGGTAGCAATCAACCCCTTTTGCTATCATTCCCAGGGCACATATGACAACAGGTATTGTTTTAGTCTTCAGGTTCCACAATTTGCTGATTTCTATTTCAAAATCTTTATATTTGCTCAGGTTTTGGTAGGTCTTAACAGATACGTTTATATCGATTGGGACAGTCATATCAATGAGGAGGCATGTTCTTTGTCTGAAGTCTTTCACTATGATGTCTGGCCTATTTGCATCTACCTTTCTGTCAGTTTGAATGGTGAAGTTCCAGAGGAGTGAGATGTGGTCATTTTCAAGCACTGGAGGTGGATTGTTTCCCACCAGTTTTTTTCATGGGGCAAATCCAGGTTTTTGCAAATTACCCAGTGAATATATTGTGCAGCTCTATCATGCCTGTTGAGGTACACTGTAGGCGCTAGAAGAATGCATTTGGAGACAACATGATCAATGGTTTCATTTTGTTGTCGGCATACGCGACATGTTGGGATACTGCCGTTCTTTAATATGTTGGCCTGGTAGTATCTTGTTGGTAGGCATTGATCTTGAGCTGCTATGATAAACCCTTCTGTTTCAGATTTTAAGTCAGAGGCCATTAGCCATTGATGGGTCAGGGCTTTGTCAATATCTGCATTATTCGCTCTCTTTGGGTATTTGCCGTAGAGAGGTTTTTCTTGCCATTTATTATTCAGAATATCTAAGGCCGCAGGTTTGGCACGGGTTTTCATGCGCCTAGCTTTTTCTGTGCTTGTTTCGTGTATGTCTATCTCTAATTTCGAAATTTGTTGTATTCGGAATTCACTTAGATATTCCTTTGCCTGTTTTGTTACTGAGTATAATGCTTACTTGTTTTCATGTTTTGAGACAAGTTTTAACATCCAGTCCTCAGACTTTTTCAGGTAGGTGTCTAGGCCGATTGTAGCAATCTTCATTGTTAATGCCAGTTGTAAAAGACCACGGCCTCCCTCTTTTCTTGGCAGATAAAGTCGTTCTGTATCTGCCTTAGGGTGGTGCATTCTATGCATTGTCAACTGTTTCCTTATTTTTCTGTCGAGCTGACATATTTCAGTAATTGACCAGTTAACAATATTGAAACTGTAAGTCACGACTGGTATGGCTAATGCATTGATCGCTTCGATCCTGTTTCTTGCATTCAGCTCTGTCTTGAATGTGCAAAAGGTAGCTTTTGCACATTTATCGAGGCCGAATTGCATTCTGATATCATCACTGAATTGTTTGACTATCGCTAGTAAGCCCTTGAGTTGTTGGTCATTTTTTGCAAAAAGCTTTAGATCATCCAGGTAAATGAGATGATTTATATTTTTATCAAACATTTTATACCCGTACTGCGCGTCATTGAGCAGTTTTGAGAGAGGTATTAAGGCTAAACGAATGAGGAGTGGTGACAGTGAGTCACCCTGGAAAATGCCACATGAAATTTTTACATCACCAGCATTTAAGGATTCATTGTCACTGTTCAGAGTTAGTGTGATTCTCCATGATCTCATACTTACAGTCAAAAAGTTTCGCAGAGTAGGTGCTATCTTATACATTTCCAGGCATTTCCTAATCCAGCTATGTGGTAGGCTATCAAAAGCCTTTTTATAGTCTATCCAGGCTACTGATAAGTTTTTGTGTCGTTTGTGACAATCTTCTAAGATCATCTTATTGATGAGTAGTTGATCTTTACAGCCGTAGGATCCACGTTTACATCCTTTCTGTTCATTAGGGAATATACTGCTGTCTGTTAAAAAACTATAAGAATATTCCGTCAGGACAGATGTTAGCGTTTTATACATAGTTGTTAAGCAGGTTATGGGTCTATAGTTTTTTGGTTCATTTGTTTCTTCACTTTTTGGAAGCAGGAATGTTAACCCATTAATTAGCCAAGGAGGCATCCTATTAGGGTGTTGCAAAACATCATCGTACAGTTCTGTAAGTAGTTCACGGCTCCCTGGGAAGGCATTCAGCCAGAAGTTAGGAATTTTATCCTTTTCTGGAGACGTCCATTTGCTTGACCTCCTGAGAGCAGATCTTATATCTTCTACCTTGACACCCTCCCACTTTTGCTCTTCTAAGGAGTCCAGTTCTGTAGATATTCTGTCAATCCAGGGAGCCTTTTCGTTGTGTGTTTTTTCTTCTGCCCAAATTTTATTCCAAAATCCCTGCACTTCTTCTTTTGATGGTACAGACCTTACAGTAAACGCCGTTTTTCCTATCTTCCTGTAAAAATTCTTGGTGTTATTTTTGAATATGTTGTTGTCCTTGAAAAATCTAACACGCCTTTCATACCTCGCTATGCGGGCAGCTTTGGCAGATACCTTTTGTTTGATGGTTTCTATGGTGGCATCAATATCAAGTATAGTTTTCATATTGTATTTTTTTAAGTAATTTTTGGGTTTTTGTAGGTTTGGTAGTCTTGTGAACCTTAAGGTTTTTCAAATATTCAATGTCAGATCTAAATAGTTTAATTTGTTGTTGCAAACGCTCTTGCCAAGAAGGCTTTTTGTGGGAATGTTGCCGTTTTCTAATCTTTACACCACATAGGATCGTTGAGATTTTCGCGGATGCATAATATAGGTGGTTGAGATTTGTGATATCAACATCATTAGTTGGAATTATATCCTTAAGTGCAAGCCGGATTTTACCAATTATTTTCATGTTTTGGTTAGAGTTGCGGATTTTAGGGAGTGTATCACGTTCATCCATGCTGGTTTCTTTAATTTTCAGCCATTCAATCATGATTTGATTTTTTAGCTCATGTAGTTCTGTTGGGTCAATATTTGTGTGACTTTCTTTATCTATTTGATGTTCATCTGTCTTAGTGTTTATGATTGGTTCAGGGAGTATTTCACTTTGCCTATCACTAATACTAACTCTTTCAATCCTTACTTCGTTTTTATCAGCCCTGGGCTGGTCAATAATTATTTCCTCTGTATTATCTTCTCTAGCTGCAGCTTCGTCCATTTTATCCGATATTGCTTGTCTAACTTGATCAATCTCTACTTCAGTCAGTAATTTTTTTTTATAATGTTTCTTCTAACGTTGGCAAGTTTGTTACTGTCTATGTAGGGTCTTACTCCAGGGTGTTTCTGTCTCCAGTTTAAGTAGGTTTGTATAGTATTAGATTTATCTGTGGGGAAATATATTACATGGTAGAAGGCCGCAAGAACTTTATCTTCCCTAGACCATTTTTCCTTCTTTTTCTTTTGATTATTTGGTGACGGGCATGGATGGCCATCTGTTGGAATATTCCGGTTATGGGGTACGTCCAGCTCCTGTGTGTTGGGAAGATTTGATCCAGTAGCTGATTTTTCAATCAGAATTTGGTTCAATTTTCGGGTACGTAGTCTTTTGTAATCCGCGCGACGACCAATAAGGTTTGTAGTTTGATTTGTTCATATTGAAGCATGACGAGCTTCCACTCTTACATTAGGAGATGGATCTGTCAGTTTAGGGTTCTCTACACGTAAGCATTGCTCGTAGCGCAGCTTCTTAAGGCTAGCAGATCTGTATTCGTCTGTATTTTTTTTGTTGATAGTTTTATCTCCGAACATTTTTTGTTCCTTTTCTTTTCCTTCTCTTCCTTTTTTCCTCTCTCTTTCTATATTTCCCCTTCTTCCCATGTTTCCTTCCTTCTTTTCCCTTCTTCTTTTAAACTTATAAAAGGCTCACTCTGCCTGTATTAGTTCGAAATAATGAGAATAAAATACGGAGAAAAAAAAGAAAAAAAAGGGATATGTCAGTTATTATTGTTATTACTATCACCATCATTATCATCATCACCACCACCATCATCATCATCATCATCATCAATGATATTGTTTTATGTGTAGTCACAGCAGTATCTTATTATTGTTATTTTTGTTCCTATCATTTTCACCATCACCATCACACTGCCATTGTGTGGGAGAATAGTTGGTTAAAGAGGTCATGTTCTATGGGTCTTTAAATGGATTCGGCAGATGGTGGAGAGATAGCCCAATAGACAAAGGACATTAATGGTCAGTAAAGGTCAAACCTGTTTACATTTATTTCTTTTTTCCTTTCTCATTTCTTCCTTTCCACATACATATGTATATGTATATGTATACTCACACACACATATTATCTGATGTTCACGTCGATGAAATTTTAAATTTCTGAATTCAATGTTATGTATATATTTTTTAAATTTCTGAATTCAGTTGTATGTATATATTAGCAGGTGCTTAGTTCCATAATTTTTTATCGTGCATTTAATTGTGTTGTTACGATAAAAGGCAATTTAAAAGCAATTTTCCACATTCTTATAGTCATGAGAGACGGGACGACTAAATGTTCACACAAAATTGGAGATATTTATGTTTCTATTTTTTTTGGTTAGGTGTTCGTTTGTATGAGCTGTAGATATGTAAGTTCCTTAACTTATTTTGAGGAAAATTCAAATTACTTACAGAAAACAGTAGATCTTCCAGTTTTCTACAGTTGTTTTTTTCAGTTGTCCTGCTGGGTTAGCTGTTGCCAGTTCAGAGCATCGAAAAAATACGTCCATCCTCTGTCAAGTCCAGTATTATTATCATCATCATCATCATCATCATCATCATCATCATCA
The DNA here is from genome assembly GCF_006345805.1 of Octopus sinensis. NCBI lineage: Eukaryota > Metazoa > Mollusca > Cephalopoda > Octopoda > Octopodidae > Octopus > Octopus sinensis. Next base: position 62,270,849 of record NC_043002.1, on the reverse strand, counting down.
TCATTATTATTATTATTATTATTATTATTATTATTATTATTATTATTATTATTACTTTTTTTTTTCTTCTTTCAAATTTTCTTCCATTTCTTGCCGAGTGTCTCCCCGACTCCTAGGGCAAAGAAACTCATAGTGTATATTGGTAGGCCATTAAACCAAACTCAGTAGTTCGTTCATTTTTTTTATTTTATTATTATTATTATTATTATTATTATTATTATTATTATTATTATTATTATTATTATTATCATTATTATTATTATTATTGGGTGAGAGAGAGCAATGCATGCTATCAATGTGAAACTGGATTACAAATTTACGACGTTCAATATACCCATCAGGATTATCTGTCTGATAAGGGTACACCAGGTACATGAATCGCAGCCATATGCACGCGATATGATGATGTCATATCGAGAAAAAACAGTGCATGACTGTGCGGTTGGGGATCAGTTGGAATTTTATTCAGGTCGATTAGTTCATCTTTTGCACCATAACAAATTGTGTACATGATAACACTTCCAATCAATTAAGACTAGAGGCCGTGAAAGCCGTTATCATCATCATCATCATCATCATCATCTACATAAGCAAATATACATCTATTTCATACGTACACATATTCACATACATCACACTTATACTATATATATTATATATATATATATATATATATATTATATATATATATATATAGAGAGAGAGAGAGAGAGAGAGAGATAGATAGATAGATAGATAGATAGATAGATAGATAGATAGATATAGATAGATAGATAGATAGATAGATAGAGAGATAGATAGATAGATATATGTATAGATAGGTAGATAGACAGACAGAAACATGTGTACATAATATGTGCTGCTTTATTTACATTATTTTTACATTATTTACATTTGACGGATATTTGTTTAAATCTTGTTTGTTGTTAACGCAACGTTTCGGCGGATATACCCTCCAACACACCTGATGAAGGATGGAGGGCATAGCAACCGAAACGTTGCGTTAACAACAAACCAGATGATGACAAATATCCGTTAAATGTAAATAATGTAAATAATGTACATAATTCCTCATCTCTTAAATATAGAACAGTATATAACACATTGCTTTCTTTTTCCGCATTCATACAATGAAATTTCAAAATTTTGTAACGTATCTATTTTCGCTGCAGTCTATTTGCTACTCATTACTAACTAGGGTATAAGAACAAAAACATCAGTTCTCCTTTCGTGTAATGTGGTTGAAGACCAATTGATATTAGTTGACATCTTGACCGAAACTGTCAGTTCCTCCTTTAGCAATTTTCCTTTCCTCTTTTCTACTATTTTTATGTCCTGTACAAAGTATTAAGCTTAATGCTATTGGAAGTGTGTAGTTCGGTAGTTCTGGTATTTTTAAGAGGTTAACTTTACCATTCGATTCTGATCCTGGCAATTCATCTCTAGCGGTATTTCCTGCTGCCAAGTGACACAATTCTGCGTATTATAGCGGACAGTATTAAGGCTAAAGCATACATGACATGTTGTGTTGTCTCCCACGATCTCAACTAATCGCAGGTATATTTTGGTTTCATGAGAACAGTCCCACTGCCAAGCAGCCAAAACGAAAAGGCTGGTGCTTCTATGGTAACATCGGAAATAAACCGAGAATGATGCGGCTGAAAGCAACAAGAGAAAACGTATGTATATTATCCAAAAAATAAATTATGTCTCTTCAGACTTTAACATACAGGCCTTTCATCACCGATGCTTATAGTTATGTTATAGGAAGAAACAATGTGTCCCAGAAGTTCCTTGTAACATAATTCTCTTCAGTTAGAATACGTTTCGGAGTCGCGATCATGTTGTTCTACTCTTAGTTATTCTGCAAATGACACTTTTAAGTTAGGTATCTCCCAGACAGTATTTCTAGATATTTTGGTAAGCGAAAACAATTATTTGCCTTTTATAATCCACTTTTTGCTACTGCATCAGTATCCATGCAGTTTGAAATCGGTGCTGCTCATATGATGAAGATTTACTCACCCCTAACTCATGACTTTTAGGCTTTGTATACGCCATCTTTTTCTCCATCAATTGTCTATGTGCAACTCCATACTCTAACTTCTATGTCCGGCTTTTTCTTTAAGTTAGCGTACGATTTCTTTAGAAATGTCTGAAATGTTTCCTTATTGGCTTATCTGCTATTTTTAAAGGCTTGCACTAAACTACTGCGTGCTATTGATGCAGTTTCTATCCCGTGTAAATTCTTTAATATTCTGTCTTTTCAATTTTCTTCATTACATCTCAAGAGCATGACATAATATCGTAAAAGCTTCTATTAAACTATTGGCATTTTGAAATGTCGAATGCATTATGGCTACGTCTTATCCTTTC
>NC_043002.1:62245973-62263473 GCF_006345805.1 Octopus sinensis | reverse complement strand
TGCACATCGTGTTGTCTACATATATATATATTTATTTTGTGGAAGAATTCGTAGCGAAACCTCGCTAATCTCTACTATATTTTCGCAGAAAACAGGACGGAAGGATTAGTTAACCACGACCTTTCTAGTAGGGCAAAGGATCCAGGAGACAGACATGAAGAAAGAGATAAAAAGAAAGATACATAGTGTGAGAGAGAGAAATAATCAGACGAATGCATATAAATATAACAAACAGTACTTCGCACTTCACATTATCTCCCTTTAGTTATTTTTCTTCTCTATTCTGAGTATAATGATTGCATAATATAATCCTTGTTTTAATATTTCAGTTTAGGAAGGCGGAGATCTGGCAAAAACGTTAGCATGCCGGGCGAAATGCTTAGCGGTGTTTCGTCTGTCTTTACCTTCTGAGTTCAAATTCCGCCGAAGTTGACTTTGCCTTTTATCCATTCGGATCGATAAATTTTGTACTAGTTGCGTACTGGGGTCGATATAATCAATTGGCCCCCTCCCACCAAAATTCGGGCATTGTGCCTAGAGTAGAAAAGTATATTTCACTCTAGGAAGGCGGTGAGCTGGCAGAAACTTTTACACGCCGGGCGAAATGCTCAGCAGTATTTCGACTGTCGCCACGTTCTGAGTTCAAATTCCGCCAAGGTCGACTTTGCCTTTCATCCTTTCGGGGTCGATTAGATAAGTACCAGTTATGCACTGGGGTAGATATAATCGACTTAATCCGTTTGTCTGTCCTTGTTTGTCCCTTCTGTGTTTAGCCCCTTGTGGATAGTAAAGAAATAGGTATTTCGTCCGTCTGTCCATTCCAAGATATCAAATGTTGCCGAGGTCGACTTTGCCTTTCATCATTTCCGTGTCGTGATAATAAACTTAAGCTGAGCACTGGATTCGAACTAATCGATATAATTCGTCTCTTGAAAGTGCTGGCCTTGTGTCAATATTTGAAACTGATATTGAAGGTCACAAACCATTCTTTAAATCAGTAACATACCCGACCCAAAGATAAATGAAATATAATAGCGTCTGTGATATATGCTGCATTTACAACATGATGTGACATTAGCAGCAACAACAGCAACAATCCTCTCTGCTGTGCGCAGAAGGACTGAAAACTTGAGCTGTGCACGACTGGTACTAATTTTCTTGATCTTGAAATACTGGTAGGCTAAGTAAACCCCGTGGGGAATTGGAACGTAGAACATAGTGATTCGGAAAGAAATATAAGCTGTCATTGTTCAATATGAATAAAAACACGTTAATAAGATGAGAAAAGAAGTAAGAAGGTATTTTCCAGGTGTAATCAGAATTTCGTGTCTTAACCTAGGTTCCTTTGAATCATCCTTATTATTTGACAGCGCATGTCATCGGATAAAGCAATAACATGCATGTTTAATGAAATCATCGTCGTCGTCGTCGTCATCATCATCATCATCACCATCATCATCATCATCATCATCATCATCACAAGCAGCAGCATCTTCATCATCATTCGTTGAATATAACATGCAGAAGGGTCATCTTCGATGAGAGAATCACCACCTGTCATTGTTCCGTCATCAATTTTGGCGTATACGAACATTCAGGTTTACCTTAAATGGCACGTACATACATCTGACAGTATACAAATGTGGCGCAATATTTATATGCGAGTGAAATTTCGTTTAGCATGTCAGAACACAGCTTTTTCAAGCCGTTTACCTCTCAAATGAAAGCCTCAGCCCGTTAGAAATGTTTAATAAATATCAGCATTCGCACTGCACATCACAGGATTTAATGCATGGCAATATTTTGTCGCAAGTCATCGTATTGATATTTCCCAAGAATAATTTTAGTCTATATCAATCCAGGAAAATAAGATTTTTTTTAAAAACTAATTTACAATTTGATTTGGAAACAGTGAAATGATGTGAAATTTCTCTGCAATATAGTGACTGCATAATTTCAGGATTCTATAAACCCATGTTTTATCCGACATTGCGCCCATGATATTCGTGGACAATCTCTTGCCTCTCCAGTCACTAAATTCGTCCGGAAGTGATTTGAAGCATGCTGTTGCAACAGAGGAAGGAGCAGTTGTTACGCTCGTGATGCTGACGTTTGAATGAAAGATCTATAAACTCAATTTTTCGATACTGATATGTTGCTAGAAATTACACATCGGCTTGACAGGCAGTTCCTTCCTCTATACACCAAATTATTTTGTGTATATTGGAGAGGGGGTGTCTGAATGAGTGGGCTGTATGTATGGTCCTTAAAGAACATTGAATGTAGTGAGATGAATGAGAGATAACCTTTTGCTTGTACATTTGCAAGTTGGTGGAAGCATGAAGAAGATCAAATGAAATCTCAGTGGGGTTTAAACATGCAGAGGGAGTGCTTGGTGCGTTTCTGTAATTGTAAAAACTTGTAGTACATAAAATAGGTGAAGAGGGAAGAAGGTTTTAGTTATCCCCTAGTCACTGTGGGTTCAAAGTATGGAACTGGTCGTTTCGGCACAGCAGTTTATGTGCCAACAATATGGCGTGGAGGACTCGATACAGACATATTTAATTGACGTTTCAATATGTCTCTTATCTCCAACCTCTTCTCTCACTCTCACTCTGTCTCACTCACTTCCAATCTCTCTCTTCCTTCCTTTTCTCTCCATCTCTCTCTCTCTCTCTCTCTCTCTCTCTCTCTCCTCTCTCTCTCTCTGTATTTCTTTCGGTTTCAGTTGTGCGCATATTCCTGCATATTTGTATATTCGTATGAGAAGGAAATGTGTTTGTTGTAATTGTCTTCAATTAATAAATTATAATGTCTATCTCTCTTTCCCTTCCACTCTACAATCTCTTTCACTCTCATTAATCCTTTTACTCATTCTAACAATTGAAGTATGCTTCTGCTCGTGTACGCGTGTGTTTTCCTCCAGCACCGAAAATTACTGTCACCACATTGTCTGCATCCGAAATCGCCTTATTCTGGGCTGGTGATAAGATAATACTAAAGAAAGAGGTAGTTTAACCGAATACTTCCCAGAGTACTTAAATTTTTGAATATTAGTTTTAAATTTTTACAGATGATTGAAAAAAATAATTATGAAAACTCCTTTACTTCAAGTAGAAAAGGAAATACACGGTATCCTATAAATAGGACACTGAAACAATGTGATATAGTTTATTTAATGCTCTCATATAGTGACCTATTTAAAGGACAGTGGGACTTAATGGGTGAAAGAAATACCATGAACATACACATACATAAATACATACATACATACATTAATACATACATAAATACATTTATTTATATATATGCATTTTAAAGAGTATGGACCTATCTTTTAGCCACTATTGTTACCAGGTCTAATCTGAACTAGCGCCACCTCTTAGGGTCCCAGATGTGTGCTAACTAGAATGTGAGCCACTGGGAGTTAAGGACTTTAGTTCTCATTAGTACTTCCTTCTAGGAAGATACAATCTCTTATATAAAAAGATTATGAAATGCAGTGGGCTTCGTGCTGCGCAAAACTTTATGCATTCAAAACTAATTCCCCCCCAGCAACGTCACGGACTCTGATTCTCGGAATATTTACGCTTAATTAACTGTGGGTAAGAACCGATATTGCTGGGTATCGAGTTAATTACACCAGCAGCAGCAGCAGCAGCAGCGCAGCAGCAGCAGCAGCAGCACAGCAGCAGCAGCAGCAGCAGCAGCAGCAGCAGCAGTAGTAGTAGTAGTAGTAGTAGTAGTAGTAGTAGTAGTAGTAGTAGTAGTAGTAGTAGTAGTATCTAGGCGGCGAGCTGACAGAATCGTCCATACTTACGTCCTGAGTTCAAATTCCGCCAAGTTCGACTTCGCCTTTCATCCTTTCGGGTTCGAAAGTTATGCACTGGGGACGGTGTAATCCACTCTCCCCCTCCCCCAAAGTTTCAGGACTTTATGTTGTTGTTGTTGTTATTATTATTATTATTATTATTATTATTATTATTATTATTATTATTATTATTATTATTATTATTATTATTATTATTATTATTATTATATATTTTAAAAGTATGAGTGAAATGAGTTAAACATATAAAAATATCATTTTTTTATCAATGATTTTGTAAATATGATTGTTGCAGTCAAGTCAATATATATTTTTTTCATTTGTCCTCACAATTTTTTCACACAAAGCCTTATTATGACGTCATAGTTGTCTAACGTGTTTTTTTTGTGAAAATTCGCGAAGTCTCGCTTATTTATTATATATTCATTGCTAGAATAGACACCGACAATGGAATTGTATATTGGCATTTGTCTGTAACCAACATAGATACACGATCTTATATATATAATAGGTAAGATTTTTAGACTGTAACATTAAACCGGTAGGTAAATATTGAATCGGTGAAATGTCTATAGAGTAGAGGCAACATACATATTTTTTATTGGGTCAAGAATAGACATGCATCAATAGTTACAACTATACACATTGAAGCAGGCATAAGGTGAAATAAAAGGACAGGAAACGAAGAGTGACTTTGCAATTCGCTTATATCGATACGGAAAAGATATTCCGGTTTCCATTCCTCGGCAAGATATGACCAGAATATTCTAGATCTCTTCCATATTCAGTATATCTCCAAAAAGTGGTCAACATTTCATTTTCTGTCACTTGTCTCTAGCTGTATCTCCGTTTTCTCTATTCTTAAAGTAAAGCAAAGGAATAATTTAATCCAACATGCAAGTGATAACAATGGTCAAACGAAAGTGTTTCACCCGAACAAAAACAAAAATGGTGCAATAGGCGTACAACAGTATGCAGTAAATAAATATGAAAAGAAAATGTTCACTGGTGAACGATGGGGGGAGACTCGTAAAATTCACATCGGGAATGTTCGTAGGCGAAAATTGTTTTCATATTCGTTTGCTAAATGTTGTTTACCTATTGCACTACATATATATATATATATATTATATATATATATTGCTCGGATCAAACACATTAGTCTGACTCCCACAAACACTTACATATACATATATACATGCGTACACGGATATATACATGTCAATATATACATATACATACATACCAATATATCTACAAACATACACATTTTTTTATATATGAAAATGTAGGTATATCTATATGTTTACATCTATCTATCTATCTATCGATATATATATATATATATATATATAATATATATATATATATATATATATATATATATATATATAATATATATATATAATATATATATATATATATAAAGGCGAGAAAGAAGCTTTCTCGCTTATAATCACCGCTTATAATCACCCCACATTACTGTATTGTTAAATCAGTATAGTTTTTTTTTGGTGCATCTAAGTTAGGTACCATATTCAAGTAAATTTTTTAAATTAACTTGAATCTTTATTGCTCTTTGTATATATATAAAGGTATACAAAAAATAGGACAAGAACGCAAAACTTCCAGACAGCTAGATGATACAGAACAGGGACAACAAAACATCCAGACAGATGATACAAGTAAGGGAGAAGAGAAAACAAGGACGATCATTCGTATCTTTCCTTTCCTCAGTGCGGTTCCAGATTATGTTTGCAATTTCGGTTGGTTATACTCAAGATAGATCCAATCTGGCCAGCTCCAGTGAAAAAACTAAGCTAAGAGTACTAGATTCCTTAGAAGAAAGTGGCGAATGTATATGAAAACAAGGGAAGAAAAAAAAACCGAGAGAGAGAGAGAGAGAGAGAGAGAGAGACAGACAGACAGACAGACAGACAGACAGACGGACAGACAGATACACAAACGTATGTTTCGAATTTGCTATCCTTGTAACAATTTTACTCCAAGATCCATGGAAATTTATTCAAGTTATAAATCATAAAACGCGTGTTTTTGTCCAATGAGAATCAGTTATTCTCTGTAAATAATTTCCCCCAATTTTTTTCACAATAATAATCATCTTTCTTCCATGTATTTCTCTGAAATTTTCTTTGTTACACTCACCCTCGTTCCTTACTCACTCTCCCCTTACATTTGTGTATTTTGCTGAATTCGCAGACAGCAACATGAGATATCGCTAAGAACTTCTCTGATTCAACTTCACAAGCATGTTAGGTACCGGATTCGTTATAAAGAAGTATACAAATGGAGACAGCATGAGACGGAAACACACTCTCGTATGAAATACTATTGAGAAAAATTTGATTGAAAGATCTCGGACCATGCTACTTGATGATGAAAATTACTCTGTATTGACTGATAATTGTGTCTCATCTGAACGTTCTGTTGTTGGGTTTTAGCTTTTGGGTCTTTCTTCTCTCTCTCTCTCTCTTTCTTTCTCTGTATATATATATATATATATATTATATATATATATATATATATATATAATATATATATATATATATATATTGGTTGGAGCAATCTAGAGTATAACCAGCCGAAATTGCAAAGATAATCTGGAACTCTACCGAGGAAAGAAAACTCCCAATGACCCGTCCTTGTTCTCTTTGTATTGTCTATCGGAATGGTTTGCGTTCGTGTCCCATTTTGTATATATATATATATATATATATATATATATATATCCTTGGTAAGTGTATATATATATAAAGACATTCATTCACAAACGTCAATATATATATATATATATATATATATATTATACATAAATGTATATCGTGGCTAGTATGTTAAACTGCCTTATGTCCAAGTTTGGTTAAATGGGTCCTTTCCAATATTTATTTTTGCTTGCAATAGCCGGTTATTTGGGTCAAACTATCGCATCTCCAGCTGCTTTAAATGCCAAGATATGACAATTGTAGAGGTTTAGCATTTTTCAAAAGTGTAATAAGTCCCACATACGATAGTTCTGCAAAATTATTCATCATTGAAAATGCATGGAGTTATGATTTTATACTTGCATGTTGTTCCAACAAAGTGTTATTGTTAAGCTGAAACTGTTGCTAATGTAAAAAGAAAAGAAATGGCGACACTATTTTTTCTTTTCTGAAAAAGCAACCTTTCGGACTTACAACAATTTTGCATAATAACAACGATATATGTGTGCCTGTCTACTACATGAAATCTCGCGCAAAATTTGAATGTTTGCGAACCTCTGTGATATATTATTTATTACGTTCTAGGGTTTAAACAAATAATGGCCAGGATATGTACATCTGAACATTACCTACAATCACTTCAAATATAATAAGTGAGATACTGATACGTAAGTAAAATACGTTCAAATATGAATTAAGAGAGTTTAAAGAATAATTTTTCAAATATTGGAATATTTATTATAATCAATAGTTAAATTTAACCCTACAGATATTCTAGAGAAATTATATCAGCACTGATTGTGTGACGACGTTCCGTATTCAAGATGGCAGATGTAAACAAACAATGAGATCCAAAATGGAAAATTTTTCATCTCCGATCTCAATGTTGTTTACGCTAGGGGTTTCGGATACGGAACGCTGTAATAACCTTAGTGCTGGCAATAATTTCTGTAAAGATAACCTTAACAAGTGATGTGATAGCGCTGCTAACACAGTAGAATACGGTTGTGATTTATAATAACTTTTAATATAGTTTGTAGTATATTATGGTTTGTATAAAGAAACACGGTGTCTCTACAGGTATCTAATATAAATTATTATATAAAAATTTTCTTTTATTAACCCTTTGCATCCGCAGAAACGCTTGAAGAGGTGCAGCTTTATTTGGTTATTCGTATACACGGAAAAAAAGAAAAACCAGCCTCCTCTTTATTTTGGGTTGACAGTTGAAAAACTCAATGCTTCTGCAAAGTGGGGTGTCATAAAAATCAACCCTCTTTTGCGTTTTCCAGGGATTTAATAGAGTAAACCGAAATAGCACCCACTGAAGTCTGCTGACGTGTCCAAAATGATAAGATCGTAGCGAGGTTGAAGACGCTGATAAGATCAGGGGGGGATGTGAGGTATTCTGGTTGAAGTTTGTAAACACAGTTTCTTTTTGGAGGTTGAAGGTGTTAGGGTCGGGAAAATTTGGGAGAAATAAGTGGGAGAAATAAGACTCTCGAAGCGAGGAGAGGAAGCGTAGAACAAAACTAAAATGGGATGTAAAAATAAATAGTGGAATAAAGATGAAAGCTTAGAAAAGGAAATTGGCCGTCGATGAAATATTAAATTTAAAACAAATATATATATAGGAACCGAGAGGCTCCGATTTCCATTATTCAGAGTTGCTCATTTCCGATCATCAGCTAGTATACATAGCTTGGTTTTCTTTTGAATATATACTGCCTGAATATATTTTAGAAATATGAAATGGAAGTTTGAAGAAAATGGTTATCATTATTTTATTCCGTTTAAAAACCTTTGTGAAAGACTCGTGCAAAAACAGCTGCTTCAGGCACCCGCCTTTGATTTCATTTCCAGTTCTGATGGTAATATCATTTCAATCGTCATAAACCTCATACAATTAAAGTCATGAAGTTGTGCTGCCGTTTAAGCAATATTCCAAAATAATACTTTTAACTAATATTTTGAATTAATACCATTAATATTTTTAACCAACTATGGGCATGAATGTGTGTGTTCGTTTGCATGCTCCTGTTCAGACACACACACACACACACACGCACGCACACATATGTATATATACACATATGCACACACATAAGTTCACATATATACACAAAATTGCATATATGTATATATATATATATATATATATATATATATATATATATATATATAGCCATAGGCGCACATACAGTCACACCCAAACTTAAATATAATGCATAAAAAGAATATTAATTAAACATTTCCAAACCGACGCTCTTTTCTGAACCAAAATGAAATCCAGGCAGATTGAATTTGCAGAAAAAAATCACATATACATTTGCACACACACACACACACACACACCACACACACACACACACACACACACACACACACACACACACACACATACACACACACAAACACATACACACATACAATACTCTATCTCTCTCTCTCTCTCTCTCTCTCACACACACACACAGAATCACACCTACACACCGGCAGAAGGTAATGGCGAACTTCTGCTGACTCTTTCGCCACAACTTTCTCTCACTCTTTCCTCCTGCATCTTGCAGCTCACCTGCGACTGACTGGCGTCCACGATATATTGCGCACACATCATATATCACGAAGAAAAGATAAGTTGGGAACAGAATCTGTTAGGCTTACATTCAGAAAATAGGAGAGAACAGGAAGGAAAGTTTTTTTACATTTTAAATATAGAGAGACAGGTTTAGTTGTGTAGTAAGAAGCTTGCTTACCAACCACAACCACATGGCTCCGGGTTCAGTCCCACTATGTAGCACCTAGGGCAAGTGCCTTGTACTATAGCATTGGGCCGAACAAAGCCCAAGTCGATTTGCTAGACGGAGACTGAAAGTAACCCGTCGTGTATATATATATATATATATATATATATACACATATACACACACACGCACACACATACACATGCACACACACACGCAAATGTGAGCATACGCACACGCGAGGTTTGGTGCACTCATGATCACAAAGCGAGACAGATTTTTACAAGGTGTTTAGAAGAATGAAGGGGTTATAAGTAAATTTAAGTCATCCATACCTTAAAGTAAATTAAATTACATTAAGTTAACGGTTACTCAAAATTCATTCTGACTGCATTATGTGAAAGTACACTTATATGCGTTTAGGTATCTTGATAGTCGTTCAGAAATTCCATTAAGTATCTTCTCATTTGTCCTCAGAATCGACAGGGATTCCTTGGAGGAGAGACGGCATATCCTGGAAATTACATGGTATGGTTTTGCATGTCTAACTAAAGACTAAGTAATGCTGTACTTCGTTTTACCCTCTTTCAGTCGTCATATAAAATCTACCAACGATGTCAAGTGTCTCTTATTGATTGACTATATATATATATATTTAAAAATGTGACCTCGAGTGTACCGTTGGCGATTTTTTTCCTCTGTCTTCCCTTCCCTGGATCTTTCCTTCTCCTATGTTTCCGACGAAGAGCTCCGCTCGAAACGTTAACTCCTGATGTCCAATAATACTATATTTGTGCCACGTCATCGCGTTGTTGTGTTTTTTTTTGTGATTTCTTGTTTGGATTAACTATATATATATATATATATATAATATATATATATATATATATATATAAACTGTTATAGAATACAACAAACATTAAAGCTAGTCAAATATCGAGTCATATATATTATTACTATTCGAAGTCTTACAGGTGTTTCTGGGATATCCCAGAGTATGGGATATTCCGTCATCGGAGACAAACAGGGAAAATGAGAAGGATATAGATTAATAAAAAGACGACATAGAGGACAGAAGTAAAGAAACATCGAAATGAAGAAAGAAAAGTAAAAAGAGAAGAAAATAATCAGAAATCTGCATTGCTTCCACAACTACCGCCTAGGCTATAATCTTAGAGGTTTAGTAATTCGTTACAGCTTTTACATAATGTACCTATTCGTTTAGATCACCTGTGAAATAAACTGCCATATTTTGTATATATATATAAATACATTCAATAATGAGGGTGAATAAAATTATAGATATTAATTCAATAATACCCTTATTTTAACACCAAGCGACCTAGCACAATAAACCGGGGATACAAATTCATATTTATCCGTAAATATTAGAGAGCCAACTTTGAATATGTTAACTCTAGTGCTAGAAATAGCTCCAACCAGTATAGCCGCCAACGATAATTCCACATAGAAATAGCACTACAATCAAAGCTATGAAATTGAAATACAACTAATCCATTATTTAGTTGTATTTCAATTTCATAGCGTTGATTGTAGTGCTATTTCTATTGGGAATTATCGTTGGCGACTATACCGGTTGGAGCTATTTCTAGCACTAGAGTTAACATATTCAAAGTTGGCTCTCTAATATTACGGGTATATATATAATATATATACATATATATATAAAGAAATATATATATACATATATATATATAAAGATATATATATATATACATATATATATATATATACATATATATATTATATATATATATATATATATTTCTAAGCCAGATACGCTCATTACATATATAAGTATGTGCTTGATTATAATACATTACGCATGCGTCGTATAACTTATAGTTGTTAAAGATGAGAAATAACTACAAAGTGGCTTTAGGCATTTGCTGTGCAATGTTAAATGATGGACACAACAAAGGCTATAATGATTATGCATAGCACACACAAGCACTCATAAGTGCTTGTTTATACATACGCGCGCGCATATACACACACACACACATACACACACACACATATATATATATATAATATATATTATATATATATATGATATAGATATATATATATATATATATATATATATATATATATACATATGCAGAGCTGCTGAAACACATATTTGTAATAGCATGTGTACATTTAAAATGCTATATTGAGAAGTATATAAAATACACTAAATGTTAATATGTCTGAGCATCGTATCTATATGCGTTTACACGTAGAAATATTGAAATTTCAAGTAATTTTGTGTAGCTCTAAGCATATATAATTACATATATACACAAATGTATATATATATACAGATTTATACATACACGTGTATATGCGTTTATGAATAGACATGAATATATATTTTTACTTGGACAGACGGCCAGACACATTCACACAGACACACATGAATGTATGTATTTATGTTTATAGGTATATGTATATCGCTGGTGATATGTCACTGTGCGTAATCATTTTTGTTTGTGTATTAATAAATAACATTAATATGGTGGTGATACTCAATACTCCGCGCCTAACAAGTGACCATAAATGAAATGTTCAAGAATGCTATAAAATCACCCATCTGTTAAGAACACTTCAGCTTCCACTAGGATAGATTAAGCGGTCATATCCGCCATTCTTATCCGGTAACAATTTAATGTGTGAAGAGGTTTTAAGAAGAATCCCGTGTAACTGAATAGTTGTGAATATGTCCGTGTGCTTCTGTAACAAGATTTCGGCTGCATCAACAAACATCCGTACAACATTTCAATTGTGTTACAACTATCTCAAAATGTGTCTTGATTTTTCGCTTTTCTTCAACTCGCAACTATTACACACACATTAACGTATATAAACACAAACACACACATTCAAGTACATAGCAATATATATATATATATATATATATATATATATATATATTATATATATATATATATATATATATATATATGCGTACTTCCTAAATGATATTAGAACAAGTAAACCTTTGAGTGGCATTGCGATTAACGCGCTTGTATGATAATCTGGGTGTCTCTACAATTCTCATCATTTATTGACTTCTTGACGTGTATAGCAGATACCACTGTTTATATATATATATGTATGTATGTATGTACGTGTGTATGTGTGTGTGTGTGGTTGTCTACTCCTGATTCTAAGTTTGACCACCTCCTGTACCTACACCTTAGAACTCCCATGGCATCTGATGTGGACTTTGAAAACAAACAATGTGTCGAAAAGACACCCACATAGAGTGCATATCCGATTTGGACCACCAAAAGCTGAAGTTAAGTTCTGAGCCTTGTGAATCTTTAAATGTCTTCTTGCAACCTCCGTTAGATCTTCAGACCTTCTGGCATATATTGCATTAAAAGGCGGGCGCACATATATGCAGAATAGTTGGTGAGGGTTCGTTTTCCATGGGTTCGCATAGGTATCTCATATACGCAGGTGATATTATGGGTAGTTTATTTAGGTACAATGGATTATATTGTATTCTACTATATACGTCCTGTGATATTCTCCGGCTGTTTTCTTCCCTAAACGAGCAGCTTTTATATTTATATCAGTATTGCTGATGAGAAATGACTCTAATAGACCAGTATTATTTAGGCAGATTCGATCATACTTTCTACCGGAAAAAACAATGAAACATCTTAGTTTGTGTAAAACTTCTTCAGTGAATTAAATGTTCCTCACTGAACTTACATCCACATACTTCAATCAAGAAACTATAGTCAAAACCAGAAAATAGGTTACTGTTTTCATCCAGGGTTGTGTTCAGTCTTCAGGTAAATCACATTTTAAATGTATCAATTAGAGTAACTTAAAAAAGATATTACCATATTCCTCCAGAGAGAGATGAATTATTTGACAGAGCAGAACACCAGTCTGATCTATGCGAGTATGGTTCATTAACCGAACATTATATAAATTGTTTTTAACAAGGCTTATCCACTTCCCTTAGCAGAATATATATTAACACACGCACTATATATTCGTTTTTCACATTAGATTTATTATTGCTTTTATTTTATGTGCTTTGTCTGGAAATCTTTCGTCACACATCCCGAGATTTCTTCAGCGATTCTACATCCAATGCGTCCCCATCCTATTTTGACACACACGCAACAATAATCTCTTTCTCTGAAAAGCTTCATGCAAATGACATTATCTGTCTCGGTAGGAATTTTGAGCAATAATCTAAAGAGGAATTAACGCAACATGTATTCATTGATTTTTAAAATTCTTAGTTGATATATCCAGACATCATTGAATTCATCTTTACACATGCACGCTATCCTATCGAATACTGCTGCTGGTGTGATATTTCTATACAAAGGAAAGCATTTTGACATAGTAGCCCCTAGAGTTCATTTACGCAAATTGACAAAATACATCATGGCATTACTTAATTAGTGCAATCGCCTGAAAAATGCTCAAGCACTTCTACCTGTATCACCTTCTTGAATAATATAATACAGAAAATAGAGCAATAGGGTTCACAAGATGTCGGTATCCAGTTCACAAACCTCCCGAGTTTAGTCCTCTGCACTTCACGCTTGTTACAATAAATGTGATCACGTCTTTAACAACATTATAACATAGATGTTTATTTTTTACCTCAAAGTGTTCTACATAATTAGCAATTAATTATTCCCGAAAAAAGTACACATAAACTTTCCTTATAATACTTAAACAGCACCTGGACAAATTCATACAAGAAATATCAAATAAGCAGCCCACATACAGTTAGATTTTTTTCCAACAACAATACGCGAATAAGCTATGTAGTTCATAAATATAATTTCAAGCACTTTCTCCAGGTGGTGCAGTAGGATCATAGAAACATCTGAAAGTGTTCAAGATCCATTGAGATGATAATGAACAGACTTGTGTCTTTCTCTGGATGTGCATATATGTACACATATTTTTGTATAAATATATGACTGTGTATATGTGTGACTGTGCGTGTGTATACGTCAGCACATCTTGATTTGTCCTTATTAGTCGTAATATACCTGTTGCTTTTGTATTGTTCTATGTATTTGTAATTGTGTGACATTTTCTCTGCTTTGCCTGTGTTGTCGCATATATATATGCTTGCCTTCTTCAAAACATTTAATGCTCTTACCTTAGATTTTTCGGGCCATCCTATATTGAACTGTCTCAAATGTAACAGGCTGAAACTGTAATGATAATTTTATATATATATATATTTATATGGATACATACATACCTAGTACACAAACGCACATATATATGCATATTCAAACATTTTTATATTTCAATTTATAAAAGAAAGGCAACTTAAGGATTTTATAGCCATCATTACCGGTTATAGTGGTGATGGTGATGGTGATGATGATGATTTTAACGATGATGATGATCACCCTCATCATCATCATCTTCGTCTCCTCCTTCTTCTTCTTTTTCTTTTCTTCTTCTTCTTCTTCAATGTCTCACACAGAGCCGATATTTTTTCTCTCATTTCTCTTTGGGGGCGAGGAGGTTTTGATTTCTTTTTGCTTTTTTCTTTTCCTCATTTCTCAATAAATTTGTTAAAATCACAATTTGTGTTGGCTTTCCTAAGTTTTCCTTGTAATACCCTCTATCCTTTGTCCCTGTGTCCATAAAATGAATATTTACAATAACACTAATGAAAATAATAACAGCAACAACAACAACAACCACAATTATATCTACTCTTCACACATTGTTTACTTGCGATTTCATTTTCGAAAAAAATAGTTCTTCATTGTCTTTGCATTTCTAAACCTTTCATTATATATATATTTTTATATTTGATGTCGTGTATCGAGATTCTGTTTGTTGCTTTATAGCTTTCTTTTCGATTTCATTTTGCAATTTTTGTGTTCTGTTATGTTGTGATTTTGCTATTACAAGAGCGGATATATTTTTAGATTGATACTCAATGAAAATGGAAAATTCTGAGAAGGAACGAAATATTACAAAAAAATAAAAAAAAAAAATTTAGGTAAACAGATCCAACCATTCCAAAACCTCTATTTATTTGTTCATCATTTGTTCAACAAATATACCAGGCGGATTCTCCTTTCAAACAATGGGACATTTTTGGTCTTCTATTTAGAAACCAGCTCCATTATTTTCACTACTACTTTCGTATTCGCTTTTTGCTTTCTATTGTCTTATGTATATGTGTATGTATGTATGTACGTATGTATATATGTATGTATGTATGTATATATAAAAATATATATAGACATATACATATATGTATATATGTATATATATATATATACATACATTTATATGTGTATATATATATATATATATATATATATATATACTTTTGTATTCGCTTTTTTCTTTGTATTGTCTTATGTATATATATATATATATATATATATATATATATATACATATACATATGTCTGTATACATAAACTATATATGTATATAAATATATATCCATACATATACACGCACACGTACACACACACATATGTTCCTCGTGGATATGGTCCTTTTTTGTAATATATTTTCAACCGTTGCTATTAAAGCTACTCATATATTACAAGAATAGAAGTAACAAAGCCATTGATAGTAAGACAAAAATATTTGTTTGTTTTATCAGCCACAAGGATCATGATATTGTGAGGAAATTGTGAGGAAAAGCGAAATTTAAAAGAAATCTACACACTCTAGAACAGTGCGGAGTTTGCAACGAGTGAAATTGGTTAGTACATTAATAACAATAGCAATCGATACCAATAAAGAAGATAAATATAACAAGGACAGTATGATAATTCATATAAACGGATCCTTGTCCCCTATCACACGTTTGCGGAGGATCCTGACAAGCAAATCATACAGGTTTTGAGTCACTTTGTCACTTACAGCTGTATATGATGAGCATAATTAATTACTCTAATGCCTTTTCAGCACTGTCATAACATTTATTAGAGGGCTGTAACTCTTTCTATGTCTCTCTCGCGAACACACACATACACACGCTCTGTTTGCCGATTATCTTTGGTATCTTCACTTGCAAGCAGAATATATTGATCAGAGGTGACTCCATATCATCAGCATCACTCAGACTCATTACAGATTTCGCAAAAGACACAAGCCTGCTCGAAGATTTTCACGTTTTTCCACAATATATCTAGCCCCAAATGCCTTACTTTTTATATCTAGCACATGCGCAGAATAACAGCAATCAAATAACGACAGCAGAGTGCAAAAGAAACATCAGCAGGCTGGCTGTCGTCTGTACCCTTGACAAGAGATACCAGTTAGTCTTTTACACCTACCAGGCTCATTCTTATTTGCCTGGATAATTTTTCTTTCCTTTAAGAACATTGCAGAATGGAAACTTTTCATAGACTGAAATTTAAATCCTAGTCTCTCAACGATGTTGAGAGATAGTCCACTACGAATGATATTTTTTGACACAGAGCACTTCTAAGACGCTGAACGAAAATAAATTAACTGCGACCAGGGTCAAAAAAAGGAAACCGAGTTATTGGCTGCAGTTACATACTTGAAATCAGTGTTGGCAGAAATGAAATCACCTTGCAAAATACACGTCTACTTTATTAAATTTATACTCGGGTTAAATCGTAACAGCCCGAGTGACGGTGTCGCCACTGATGTTGATATATGTGTAGCATAGAATTAAAATGTTCATTTTCAATCCTTTTAAACGTACATTCTTAGCCATAATCACCAAGCCCAGAAGAACCTCACGCAGATCATAAAATTGTGATGAGTGAACATTCACTATTTTTCGGCCGACTCCCAGATACTTCTCGCACATGAAAACACCCGTTTGTAAATTGTAGAACATAAGTTCATTATCATGATGGTTTCCTCTACTTTCACGCATATCAACTGGATTATTTCGTGGACACTCCATCATGACCACGTGCACAATTTTTAGCTAGAACAAAATACGCGCCACTGAATTTTTTCAGAAATTTTAAAATGTACAATCTCAAAATTCATCACCTTATTTTATTTGTGACTTGTTTGTTCATTCCCGAGTTACGCCTTTCTCACGGGGCCGGTTTCCTGGATTCCCCATCTGGACGGGACGCCGGTCCGACGCAGGAGGAAAGAGTGAGAGAAAGTTGTGGCGAAGGAGTCAGCAGATGTTCGCCATTACCTACTGCCGGAGCCGCGTAGAGCTTCGGTGT
>NC_043002.1:62208473-62240973 GCF_006345805.1 Octopus sinensis | reverse complement strand
CGTAACACTTTTGGGGAAGAGGCTAGTCGATTTCATCGACCCAGCGCTTTATTGGTAACAATCCCCGAAAGTATGAAAGGCAAATTCGACCTCCATATTTCAACCCAAAACTCAAGACGGGCCAAAAGCGGCTAAGCATTTTTCTGGGGAGCTAGCGACCCAGCCAGTAGTTGCATTAATATTGGTTTCATAATTTTGGCACTCCACCGGCAATTTTGGAGAGGGCTTCAGTCGATTAGATCGCCACTAGATTTCCAATGATATTTATTTTATCCTTCCCGAAAAGATGAACAGCAATTTTGACCCTGATGGGTCTTTGATCTTCATTCACAGTGAAATGGTGCTAATCATCTCGCCCGGCGTGCGAATGATTCTGCTGTTTCACCGCCCTAAGTACAACTTATATTGATACAACAGCTAGGACGGCAAGCTGGCAGAATTGTTAGGACGCCGAAAAAATTACTTACTATCATCCGTCTTTCGTTCTGAGTTGTAATTCCACAAAAGACGATTTTTGTCTTTCATCCTTTCAGGTGGTTAAAGCAAGTACCCGCTAATCACTGGATCCAATCAACGTAGCACCACTCTGAAATATCTAGCTTTGAGCCAAAATTTTAAAACAATATTTAAATGCGTAGGAGTGGCTGTCTTGTAAGTAGCTTGCTTACGAATCACATAGTTGGAAGTTCAGTCCCACTGCGTGGCATCTTGGGCAAGTGTCTTCTACTATAGCCTCGGGCCGACCAAAGCCTTCTGAGTGGATTTGGTAGACGGAAACTGAAAGAAGACCGTCGTATATATGTATGTATATATATGGATGTGTGTGTTTGTGTGTCTGTGTTCGTCCCCCAACATCCCTTGACAACCGATGCTGGTGTGTTTACGTCCCCGTAACTTAGCGATTCGGCAAAATAGACCGATAGAATAAGTACTAGGCTTACAAAAAATAAGTCCTCGGGTTGATTTGCTCAACTAAAGGCGATGCTCTAGCACGGCCACCAGTCAAATAACTGAAAGAAGTAAAAGAGTAAAAGAGAGTAAAAGAAAGTACTTGCAGCAGGGTGCGTACTGACAGGATCATTTGAGCGTCGATAAAATGCTTTCCGTTATTTCTTCCAGATGTATACGTTATGAGTTGAAACCCCACTAATATTAGCTTTTGCTATTTATGACTCTAAGCTCGATAAAAGTATCTGTCTACTGCTAGAGTCGATGATATCGACTTATTTTCGCCCATCAAAATTTCTAACATTTAATCTGAACGTTGCTTTGCTTGAATGTGAACCGAGCAACATTGTACGAGCTGGCAGTGAACTTCTGAAGCAGCACTTTTTTCCTCAAGATCTCCTATAAAGCCTTAAAACAGCTGGGCTCCCTTAGCTCAGAGAAAACCAGGATTGAAAACACGCAGCATAAAAAAAATGGACGATGCATGGGTATGCTGCCCGGCAGCTTGAACAAGACAGTAAAATTGAAGGAGACCACTTCATCTGATTACACTTTGTAGGCCATGCGTTTGCAGTCCATATGCAGGAGATTGCCACAAAGTACCTGGTGAACAAGAGAGAAACTGACACTCTTAAAAAGCAAGGTGCAAGTGCATGCGTAGGCTTTCTCATAATTCCATGGAAGATATCACGCATGTGATTTTGCAGCTGTCCCAATATTTCGTTCCTAAGTCGCACGATGTTGTGGCTAAAACAATTTACAATGTCATCCGCGAAAAAGAAGGCTGTCATGAAAGAAACTTAGAAAATCTTTGTTACAGAATACATCCATAAACACCAACTCAAGGAATACTGGTGGAATATTCCCATCAAAACTACTGTCAAATGTAAACAGAGCAAACCGGATATTGTTGTTCGGGCAGGGGCAAAGGTATGTACCATCATAAAGGTCAGTCACCCTGCATATATAAATATCTCTTTGAAAATCAAAGAAAGAGAGGATATCTATGGATAGCTGCTTCGAAACCTCCAGCTTGTATATCCAGACTATGAAAATCGAAATCGAGCGAGCTTTTGCCCTTTTGCTCGACGTGAGGTTTTATAATTGGAGCATTAGGTTTTGTTAGAAAATGCTTAAAGGAGAATCTGGATAAACTGGGTTTTTCAAAAAGAGAAATTGACCGGCTATTTCGTACATTACAAGAGCAATTCGTGAATGGAACAGTGAACATATACAAAAGTTTTCTCAAGTTCCAAATGTGAATTTCTGTGTGTTAACTACATCCTGGAGATGGAGCCTTTCGTCTTGTTGGAAACCGGCTCTATATTCAGTGGGAGATTAATGATAATTAGAAAAATAGAAGAGACATGCTTACATATATACATTCATATATATATATATATATATATTCATATATATATATATACATTCATATATATATACATTCATATACATATATATATATATATGTACATATATATATGTATGTATGTATGTATGTATGTATGTATGTATGTATGCATGCATGTATGCATGTATGGATGTATGTATGTATGTATGTACGTATATATGTATGTATATATACATATCACTCTTTACTCTTTTACACGTTTCAGACATTTGAAATCTACCCCGGGACTTATTGTTTGCTAGCCTAGTACTTATTCTATCAGTCACTTGTGTTGAACCGCTAATTTAGGGGGGCACGAACACAGCAACATTAGTTGCCAAGTGATAGTGGAGGGACAAAGACAGACTCAATGACACACACACATACACACAAACTCATATATATATATAGTAAAGTTTTCTTTGCCAACAGAATGTGACATTCCTCTAAAGGATGATGTTATAGTTGTTGAAGCCCCAGAAAAACATGTTTTCCAGTTTGAGTATATATATACATGTACATATATATAGACACACACACACACACACACACACATATATATATATATATATATATATATATATATGCAAATGAAGGGTCTTATGTAAATTTTAAACCCGTCTCGATCCGCCTATCAAAGGAAACAACAAAAAGATGCTGCTATTACAAACATTATTTCATTATGAATGCAAGACTGGTACGCCTTTGCACGCCGTAGGTAAACAGTAGAGATTCCTTAAGCAAAGTTCAAATCCAGTTTATAGATAGTTAAAAATTTACATATGTGAGCGTGTCCATATGTATACGTATGCGTATGTGATTAATTATTCGCACGTTCATAAAACACAAACATACATACATTCATACACTCTACCTTACGTAGTCTCTCAAATATACGCTTAAATGGCAAAGAAGATAGCGTAAGGGATAAGGGGAGATAATAGATTCAGAGTGGATTATGTTATTTTTAACAAAATATGCAATCCACTTATTGTTTGGCGTTCATATTACATACTGTTATTTTTGGAATATACACCATTTAATCTTGCTTTGTTAGCAACACATTCCTAGCTTTATCTGTTGTACATATAACAGGATTATACGAGCGTATTAAATAATATGCGTGTGTAAGCATTTTTACCTGTATTATTATATGTTTTTGCGTACTTTTATCTGTGCACGTGTACATATACATACACACACATACATATACCCGTAGAGTATATGTACACTACACATACGCGCGCTTACTTGAATATTTATCTACACTTGTTGGAATTTCAGAGTTTAATTTAATCATGCAACGATTCAATGGCATATTTGTAAATAAAATAAATATATACATGTACTTAATAAAAACTGTCGTTCCTCTTCGCGATATTTACTCTTCAAAATTTCAGAACGTATAGCAGATTTTGTTTCCTAAGTCGTAATCAACTGTAACAAACGCCCACGGTAGTTTTTATATAAACGAATATGGAGCTAATAGTCCAATACTTGTATTACTGTAAATGTATGATTTATTGAAATATTTTCCTGGAATCATATGTATTCAGTCATATTTTAATCTCGGGCTTTTCTTGCGATTCCTGGTTCTATTATAATAATATATATAAATGATTTTGCATTTCTACACTCCATATCATTGCTTCATTTATGTCTTATGTTTTCCTCTAAAAATTCTTCAAGGCGTTGCCCCAGCATCGCCGCAGTCTTATGATTGAAAAAAGTTTAAAACATAATAGCTTCTTTTATTCTTTTTTTTTTTACAGTCATTTGACTGCGGCCATGCAGGAGCACCGCCTTTTGTCGAGCAAATCGACCCAAGGACCCATTAGTACTTGTTTTATCGGTCTTTTGCCGAACCGCTAAGTTACGAGGACGTAAACCCACCAGCATCGTTCGACAAACGATGTTGGGGAACAAAAAACACAGAGACACAAACATATATATGTATACACACACAAACACACACACACACACGCATGCCCCCATATATACATATAGAAGATGGCCTTCTTTCAGTTTCTGTCTACCAAGTCCTCTTACAAGGTTTTGGTCGGCCCGAGGATATAGTAGTATACTTGCTCAAGGTGCAACACAGTGAGACTGAACCCGGGACCATGTGGTTGGTAAGCAAGCTACTTTATTTCATAAAATTTGTCATCATAGACAGTACAAAGAGTGTGTAGCTTTGCGGGCTGGACAAACACATTAATGAATGAAAATGAAATAGAATGAATAAATGAAAGACGAAACCCCGCCGATTGGATTTTTCTCGAAAACATATTTTCTCTTTTAAAAAAATCAATATGAGGTTTCAAACCTCTTACAAGAAGGAGGCACTAAAACCTCTTACTTAACATGTTTTTTTTTAAACACACAATTGAGGTTATAAACCACTACATATAATACAATAAGATGATGTTTCAAACCCTATAACGAGGGTCTTTTACCTCCTACTCTTCGATATATCCATCGATATATTCATCATTATCTTCAATGCTGCTTGAGTTCCTGTATACCGCCATTTCCCATGCCTCACTCATGTAGGACATGTAAGTCGTGTAAGGGCCACCCGGCCATATGTGACACTCCTCCCCAAATCCTTTAAGCCTTTCCCACAAAGGAAACCTTATGGCCTCCACAGCTATCTGCGGAGGTCATTCGGGATCCCGTGTGAAAGGCATATCTACTGTCTCTTATATGTTCTTCTACTATTTTTCCACCTCCCCGCCCTTATAGAAAAAGATAATTAATTGATCATCTTTAAGGGTGGGGGTGGTTTCTTCCACCGTAGGTGGCTCAACTTCGGGACATGCAGACTGCACATCATCTTCCCGCTGAGGTGACACGTTCTTCTTCCTTCTTTTTTTCTTTTCTTCCTGACTTCGGGAGAGTGGAGCTCTTCCGCTTTGTCCAGAGACTCTGCCCCGCCTCCCGAAGCCTTAGTGGAAGACGCCTGCCCAATATGCCTCATAGAGAACTATATATGTATGTGCGTGTGTGCATGTGTGTGTGAGTGTGCACCTGTGTTTGTATATATGTGTGTATATGTGTGCGTATATGGGTGAGTGTGTTTTGTATCTGTACTTATCCCTCACTATTGCTTGACAACCGATGTTGCTTTGTTGAGAAAGCAAAATCTTTAATACACAGCAGGGCCCTGCACCCCCTTTTATATCTAGCTAACTCTATGATGGGATTTTCAGACTAGCATATCATACATCATGCTAATTTACTGTTTAGATAACATTCTCTCGCAGTTAAGACAGGGAAGCAAAATATTTCGGTTTCGATTTGACATGGCCTACGCTTGTCAGATGACGATATCTTTCTATTTTTGTAGAAAGATCGTAATGGTAAATACTGTCTGTCATTACGTTCGGTATATTTGTTCAGTAACCCACTTATTATATTCCAACTGCCCATGTACAATCTCCCCACTGAACTGTTGTTAGTTGTTTCTTTCGTCTTTGTTCTTATACTCGTACCAGCTTTTATCTGTCTCTTCTGTATTCGTAAAGTAAAGTAATGCTGTTTTTTAAATCCCGTGCTCGCAATTGTGAACGAAGTATTTGTTGAACTTTTATTATTCTGCGATTGATAAATCATATCGCTGTTTTAATACAATAGTACAATACCCATCTGTTACTAATATAGACATAAGCAACACGCAATGCTCAAGAAAAATTCCACTAACACTTAACAATTTCTACTTTGGACAATTATAATGCTTCGATAATCAACGTTTGTGCTGTATTATCAAAGGCATTTTCTGCTGTTCAGTACATATTTTTCGGAATTGTTTTCTTGATTAATTGTGACATTTCTAAACGCCTCCATCTATCCTCCTTTATCCTTCATTCTCACGTATTTCATTATCGTGAGAGGCAGAGATATCTTACGAAAAGTTTCAGGATTCAAATGTGAACTTTATAGAGATATTCTGCTAGGTGATCGATCTGTAATTTTCAGCATGATAGTATTATATATCTTACCGAGCGAGAAGTGTCATAGCAGTGGACAGCTAATTAAAATTAAGTAAGCTAAACTGATGACCATTTCATTCAGTGTAACCTTATCCCGATGATACGATTCTTATGGTGTCTGCATAACCTCCGTGTATGCTTCGGAGTATATGCGTGTTTGAATGTATGTATATATGTATGTATATAAGGCGGCGAGCTGGCAGAAACGTTAGCACGCCGGGCGAAATGCGTAGCCGTATTTCGTCTGCCGTTACGTTCTGGGTTCAAAACGTACCAGTTACGCACTGAGCTCGATATAATCGACTTAATCCGTTTGTCTGTCCTTGTTTGTCCCTTCTGTGTTTAGCCCCTTGTGGGTAGTAAAGAAATAGGTATTTTGTTTGTCTTTATGTTCTGAGTTCAAATCCCGTAGAATTCGACTATGTCTTTCATTCTTTCAGGATCGATTAAATAAGTACCAGTTATGCACTGGGGTCGATATAATCGACTTAATCCGTTTGTCTGTCCTTGTTTGTCCTCTCTGAGTTTAGCCCCTAAAGAAATAGGTATTTTGTCTATCTTTACGTTCTCAGCTCAAATTCCATCGAGGTCGACTTTGCATTTCTTCCTTCTGGGGTCGATAAATTAAGTAAGAGTTGTATACTAGTGTCGATCTAATCAACTGGCCCTCTCCCACAAAATATCGATTATATCGACCCCAGTGCGTAACTGGTATTTATTTAATCGACCCCGAAAAGATGAAAGGCAAAGACGACCTCGGCGGAATTTGAACTCAGAACATAGCGGCTGACGAAATACTGCTAAGCATTTCGCCCGACGTGCTAACATTTCTCTCAAGTTGTCGCTTTAGTACGTATGCATTATATACACGACACATATATTACATGTTGCATAGATATTATATAAAGAATGGTGAAAGTTTCAGATGTCACCAAAAATAATCTGCGAAACTCTTTTGGAATTTAGAACAATTTTGCATATATAATTGATAGGAGAAGATAAATAAAAGGAAATTAATTGTAAAATCTTGACAGCGATATCGATAAAAGTTTAGAAAGTAGCAAATAAAAATGGTTGGCGTTACAGTGTGTTTTGTAAATGTGAAAGGAGGAAAATAATAATGAAAAAATAGCATAAGAGAGATAAAATTTTGTGAAACTTGTGTATGTATGTATGTAGAGGTTGTTTAATGTGCATGTAATTGTATACATTTTCTTGTAACTAAAAAATACAGATGGAAACATTAGTAACGTTAAATTTTTAAAATAGATGCTTGTTGTGTTAGGCGCAGTTATTGAAAGTAGTATAACTGTGTTAATTTTGAGCTATTTTGAAATCGCTTATATAACTGCAAGTAAATGTATTTGTAAATACATAATGACGTGTACGGTGTTATTAATCTAAAGAATTTAGTGTTGATTTTGTTTTTTAAATATTGATGTCTAAATATATTCAATATTATAAAAATAATACATTTTGCATTAGATTAACTGAAAGGCGTATACAGCAACGCAAATTTATATTAATCTTTAAATTAAAAGAAAAGTGTTTTTCATTTAATTTCAAAAGCCCCAAATTAATAAATAGGTGAAAAGAATATGCCAGAAGGAATAACTATTTTAAATAAATAGCGTTTTCTTTGTATTTTTTTATTTGCTCGGTGAAGTTTTGTCACTGAAAGGTTTGTGCGTTCAATTCGTGTTACCTTCCGTCTTTCATCATCTACACGTTTTACTGCGGCCATGTAGGAACACTGCCTTGAAGAATGTTTCTTAGTCGAATGAATCGAGAAATGTTCGTTTTGTTTTATAAAACCTGCTACTTATTGTATGTCTCTTTTGCCGAACCGCTAGGTTACAGGAACATAAACACTGCTTACCAAGCTGTGGTGGAGGGCAAATGTACGCGCGCGCATACACACACACACACACACACACACACAAACACACACGTATACATATAGATATACATGTATATGTGCACATGTACGGATATACGTATATATGTACGTATACACAAACATATATGTATAGCTACACACACACACACACACACACACACATATATATATATGCATATATGTTTGTGTCTGACTATTGAAAATGTTGCAAGACGCAACGAAAATGTTTGGAAAATAGAAATAAAAAATAAGTGGAAATTTTACCGGTGACTGAGTTAAATTATACGGCACAAAAAGAAAATGACTCTCCCCAGACACAACAGACTATATATATATATATATATATATATATATATATATGTATGTATAAATATATGAATGTATGTATGTATGTATGTATGTATGTATGTATGTATACACACACACACATATATATGTATATATTAATTGATATCAGAAACGTGATGCAGTTTAGCACCGCTTATACTACAATAGCTAAGTTAACTCCAATGCCACCAAACAAATATAGTCACTTTTGTGACTACTATCAATTATGCCTTTAGGTTTTAATTGCTAATGAAACACCCTTTTAATTTCTTGTTTACACCTTTTCCGTTTTGAATATCAGAACATGTTTTCAACGGTTTTTCTTATGAGATGAACAAAGTAAGTCGTGTGTAACCCCAGGCGTTTAGAGCCGCTGATGAGAATTAAGTTGGTCTACACTAAAATACGAAATCGTGACACGGTTATTGGTTTGTTTACGACAACGTAACTTAGGATATTTTGCTTTAAAATAAGTACCGAAATTTAAAAAATAACAAGTAAAGGAGTCGGTTTCTTCGACTAAACCCTGCATGGCAATACCCCAGCATGGCCGCCATCCTATGATTGAAATAAGTGAATGGAAAATATAAGATGAAAGGCAAACTTCCTGTCCTACCTTCTGTGTAACGTCAACCGAAATAACTACAACGGACAAAGGAACAAACTATTCATAGTGATCGTAATAGCGGTGAAGGAGGCGGATTCTGTAACGCTGATGTTGAATATGGTAAATACCGATTACATGATTATAGCCTGCCCGAGAGATCATACCCATTGTTTGAGTCAAGCATATGGACCTGACTAAATAATTTTATGTCTGGAAATTATTTTATCAATGGGCAGTACTTGAACTGCTAGATTAAGTACATCAGCATTATCACTGGCTTCAAACACTGTAAGCATGCAATCATTCGCACACATAGATCTAGACATATACAACAAAATGAATTTCCATATTGGTTTTTCTACCAACTCGAGGGTAAACAGAAAACTCCTCTTGAATGTAGAACATAATCCAGAATATCATGGATATGAAGCGAAGCTCGTACCTCTTCCTGTTATCGATATTTTGCTTCAGTGGACAAGTAATATAACCTGCCCATAGTATTGTATCATAGGTACCTCTGGTTCAAGTCTAGCCTCCATCAACTTTTCTCTGGCCTGAAAATAAAGATGAAAGATAACATACCAGTGTTTACTAAGGCTATTCTCTCATAGACGTAAAATAATATTATAGCAAGATTAATTCTACGATTTCGTTTACTTTATGACATAAAGTGAAAAATCATAAGTACTAGTTCTCAAGTAAGATGGAGTAGACAATCTATAACGAGGATCATAGCTGCAGAGATGTTGTCTTCTTACCTTTGTACAATGAAGAATGTACATATGTGAACTTTTACACCATCTATAGAATCAGTTCAAAAGTAACAGAATTTTTATAAGGAATTATATACTTTAAGGCTTAGCATTGTACAGTTTTGAATTTGACCATGTCACTTCCACAAGTACTTCTCATATGTGAATGTAACAAGAGGATATAAAAGCCGAGGAGCAATGGAAAATAAGATTAACCTCTATGAAAAAAATAATTTCCATTAACTAAGTAAGTCTAAATCAATTAAGATACTTAAAAAGATAAAATAACTAAATTGTTGAATTGAGAAATGCTTTAACTGAATTGCACAATCGATAAGATAATGATAATTTTATCGTTATCAAAATCTAATAAAGAAAAAAACAAAACAAAAAACAAAAAAAAAAACGGACATATTATTGAGAATAAATAGTTTATAATAATAGTGAGCCGATGAAAATAAACTCAAAATTGCTGAAAATACGATCTGATAATTGATAGTATTTTAGATATTTTAAATAGATTATTTTTTACGGTGGAACTCGAAGTAGATAAAGTTATAAATAATAACGTGTACCGTATTTGGTTTTAAAAAACCTTGGCACGGAAAAACGTTGAACACTGTCCATAGAACACGAGCCCACCCACATCTTTTTAAACAAGATTTGCTTTTTGCTTCTAAGTGTGTATGTGTGTCTCCCTCTCTTCAGCTGACTGCCTGTGACTATGGTTTAGAACAGTGATTGCCAAACTGGAGCCCACGGACCCCTGGCGATCTGCAAAGTCAATATTGGGGGTCAGTGAACTAAATTCAAAATTTCATCTATCTATCTATCTATCTTTATATATATACGTATACACACAGAAGAATAAACATATTAAAAGGGATCCGTTGTAAAACATTTAAGTAAAAGGGTGTGAAACACTGGTTTGGGATGTTGATTTCACCGTCGCAATATCGTGTTTCCGGCTCCCAGACCGGCAGTGCATTCTGATCATGAGCAAGACACATCTTTTTACGTTGCGATAAGCCACTAAGCTGTAAAACGACCAAACTTTCGACGGCCTAGCACCCGTTCAGTGGGAATGTTGTGATCTGGTTAACCCATACAC
Source organism: Octopus sinensis (assembly GCF_006345805.1). NCBI lineage: Eukaryota > Metazoa > Mollusca > Cephalopoda > Octopoda > Octopodidae > Octopus > Octopus sinensis. The sequence continues at coordinate 62,229,946 of NC_043002.1, read as the reverse complement.
CAGTTCCACCGTACTTAATATCTACTTATCACCTGAAGTTTTTAAGTTCGTGTAACAGTATATAATAAACCAAAATTACGCTCTGTCCTATGTAAATAACATCGAGTGGCATTAGCATTAAAGTATAATCATTGGACGAATGAGGTAATGAGTAATAAAATTTAAGTGAGTCCCACATATCGCTTGAAGTTTGCCAATTGTGAAAATCATCCCGCTTCATATAAGAAGTGACATCCTGATACAGTTTTATATTCGATGCAAGTGAAATGAAATTTTTATAGCATGCATACTAATTATGGAAACATAGAACTGTTGTTCGTGAAGCAATTATAAGGAACATATTGTTCGTGAAGCAATTAAAAGGAAAGGAGAAAAGCGTTAGTCAAGGAAGAGAAAAAATTGTGGAGACAGAGTGTTAAAGTAATGAATAACGGTGTTATCATCTGAATATATCAGGATGTATTAACAAGCTCGAAGCAATATATAGAACACGTGATCAGATGAAAATTTTAAAGAGGCAGTATAGAAAAAAGTATTACTCGCGTATAGATAAATATAACCTCCCCATAGTGTTGCATCATAGGTACCTCTGGTTCAAGTCTAGCCTCCGTCACCTTTTCTCTGACCTGAAACTAAAGATAAAAGATAACATACTATTGTTTGCTCCATCTATTCTCTCTTAGACGTACTGTTGTAAAATGATGTTATAGCAAGATTAATTCTGCGATTTCGTTTACTTTAAGACATAAAGTGTAAAATCATAGCTACCAGTTCTCAAATAAATGATGTAGACAATCTATAACGAGAATACATAGCTGTAGAGATGTGTGCGCGTGTGTGTGTCTGTGTTATATACACATATGTGTATGTGTGTGTTACATGTACATATGTGTATGTATGTGTCTGTGTGTAATTTTGTGTAAGATTACAATTTAAAGTGAAAAAACTCGCAATATATAAACAGTTTAGGCAGTGATTTTAACAACTGCGTTCAATACAAAGCAGAGAACATAGTTTATATATGAGCGTGTGTATATGTAATATATATATATATATATATATATATATAATATATATATATATATATATATATATATATTATATATATATATATATAAAATACAAATAAGAAAATGAAGAAACAAATATATACAACAAGAGACATGACTGCTACATGGACAACCCTTATGCTAGAAGTCGATCCACTATGGTCTTACCACTAAGAAATGAATGTTCTCAAGAAAATTTTGCAAACGCCAGAACGCAAGCGAGCACGAGAAATGAAAAGAAACAAAAATATATATTAATCACGTACAAGTTTTGCTATCAACAGTTACGCAATTTACTTACGCAATTTGCCCGTAGATCTTCAGTATGATCGCATTGCAAATATAATTTGAAGAACTATGCGCGAGACGTCCGCTGGAGATTGAACAAGTATACAGTTCTACCAATTACACTTGGTGTTATCTTTCAAAAGACTTCGTTTTGGCGCGCTAAAATACCGGAAATAATTTTACAGAAAATAATTCTCTGCGGTGAGTTTTGCCGATTAGAGAACAGTTATTTAAATTTAAATTTAAAATAAGGGTGAAAACTTGAATATTTATTGGATTAATATCAATTTAAAACCAGTGGTCTAGCGTATTAAAATCTGAAGGTTCAGAAAATTATATTACATACATATAAGTGGGATGACCACTATGTGGACAACCCTTATGCTAGAAGTAGATCCGCTATGATCTTACCACTACGAAAGGAATGTTCTCAAGAAATATATATATATATATATATATATATATATATATATACAGAGCGAGAGAGAGGTATGTATAGATGCGCGTCTATTCCTGTGGGAACAGTAAGCATCGATGCTAATATTATAATAATATTATTAAGTTCATAAAATATTTTTGTGCCAGAAGTATTCGTGAATAACTTGATTTTCTTAAAACTATTTCCTATTTTCAACTAAGATCTCATGTTAGCATTGATATATCTTATAAATCTAGAACTTCCTATCGCAATTAGAACAATCATCTAAAGAAAGAAGTAAAGTATCTAATATACTCTAGATTATAATTCCTACAAATAGCTATTTATCAACTTTCATCTAATTATTTATTTAGCTACAGGTAGAAAAAGATATTAACCGATCATTCCTGTGTATTTCTGGTTTCTTCTACCCCAATGTAATATGTATTCTACACAAGCTACCCTGGATAGAAATTCTACTCTGCATTTTGTCTATGTTCATGTTTGCCATTTTTTTTCTTATTTTCATATTCAGTAATCTCTGACACGTTAGTATTTATTTCAATCAATATTTTTCACACTCATATGTGTAAAGTGATATCATGTATTAGGAAGTTTGTTTTTTGGTTTGATAACGTGTCGGTTTCAAACGATGTTGAATCTTCGCAATTATTAATTACAAAGCTCGCATAAGCATAAGGTGTCTCAAGTAATTAATTAATTTTATTATTAACATATATACATACGTACATATGTACATAAGTAAGTAAATAAACAGATATATATGTGTATAATTTATTATTATAATCTGTTTATGAATTGCACTACATATTTGACATACACGTGAGATAAGAAAACGGGGAAATTCGGTGAAAACACTTTATTTCATTTTTATGTTCTAAGTTTTACTACATTATAGGCTCTCTGGAAAATCAGGGAATTTATAGAAATTTGGACCCCTAGACCTTTGAGACCCCGCGTCAACGGAGCAGTGCACACTGGCCATAAGGCGGGACCAGCGGTCTTTCGCAACTGTGCATAAATGTGTAACAACATGCGGTTTTTTCCCTATAATGAGCTCATATATATATATATATACTACAAAGCAGATACGGACTAATTTCAGCTCTTAATATCATGAACTGCTGAATATCAATAACCTAAACGCTGCAATTCACCTACAAATTTCATTAATTTTCTATTACTATGATAAAAGCCAAACTACTGCTGGAAAATCTCGGATGTTCTATGTAGTGACTCTAATTGTAATTTGGACCTTGATTAGAAGACTTATATAATATCACCCACGAGATTCCAGCGATGAAGGAAAAATTCGTAATTTATTTCACTTGGATGAGAGTTAGATTCGGACAGTCAGCAGGAAAAAAAAAACTCTGCGCTAGAAAAAATACTCAATAAAGAACGCACACTTAGAAGAAAAGAGTTGACTTCAGGGACACGACCGGTTGAAAGACACGTTCATGTCAAAAAATTCTATTGGTCGTCTTACCCCTAATATTAGTATGTGCCTTAGTTAGATATTAAAAGTGGGTGAGTTTCAGAAATTTTTTTATGCTCGAACGTACCATTTAAGGTTTTCCTTGGATCACAGATATTGGTAGATTTTCTGAAATGTCGAAGGAGCAACACCAAAGGAGGCAATGGCTGAATGTTGTGTAAAATTTTTATACGGAATAATATAGATCAGAGGAATAAATTTGATATAAATGAGAGTTGAGGAAATGAAACAAAGAATCAAAGTAAAAGGTAGAGATATACCGAACTAGGTTATATGAAATTTAACATTAAATGTGATGAGTCTAAAATGTATGGAGAAACCATACATTTGACGATGGAATGTATTTTATTAGGAGAATGTAAAGGAAATATGAAACTTACCTGAAGAAACACATTCTTAGATGACGGTTTTCAGGTATTTTGAGGACAGTTAACTAGAGGAGCAGACAGAAAGGAAATGCGAGATAATATTAAAAGGAGAAGAGTTCCTAGAGAAATCTAAGAAAATAATTTTTGAATAATCTTCAAAGACACGCAACATCATCAATATATACGGGCAACCAAATAGACATTGCTGTGCATACACACACTGGTATACATATAAACTAGTATAAACATACACATATGAACAAGCAAACATACACGCGGCCAACATAAGAAAACATCAATATTCATTTAGAATCACAAGAAAGTTATATATATGAGTGTATGTATTCATGTGTGTGAGTGTGTTTTCCTTGAGTGTGTGCATATAAGTGCGTATATATATATATATATATATATATATTATATATATATATATATATGTGTATATAGATAGATAGATAGATAGATACATATATATACATATATATATATATATATATATATAATATATATATATATATATATATATATAAATGTAGATAGATAGATAGTTAGATAGATAGATAGATAGATAGATAGATAAATAGATAGATAGATAGATAGATAGATAGATAGATAATAGATAGATAGATAGATAGATAGATAGATAGATAGATAGATAGATAGATAGATAGATAGATAGATAGATAGATAGACAGACACACATACTAGGTGATGTACCCGGTAATTATCCCTTGGTTTCTTTCTCATAACTGTTTCGCTAATCCACTGACAACAATACAAAGCAAGTGCATTTACAGAGAATAGCGAACCGTCTTACATAGGATCAGGATCTTGTTTTAGGAATTCTCAATAAGTTACAAATACCCAGATTGTGAAGTCAGTTATTTAATAACATAAAATTAGATACCCGATAGTAAAAATTCAAATAAAGTAGCCCGAAATGGGCTTTAATGCGTTTCCACAGCATATAGAACATAGAAGGAAATACTAATGAGGTATGTATACTAAAATTGTGAAGCATATTACATAATAACTGGTTAATCAGATATGAGATAATAATTCAAAGTCAATAAATCTGAAAAGAGCTATTGATTTTGAACTATTATCTCATAAAGAAAATTTGCGTTCCCAGAGAATATTAACCTCAGCGGTGCTAGTGTTGGTATATTCGAAATAAGTAGGTCTATTGTTTAGGAAAATCCTGTTTACTTGTTTAAGAGTTGTACTGGATAAAGTGCGAAAATAACTCTAACAGTTCAAATACTAAGAAATATGCATACTCAATTTGATTTATACCAAGTTATTTAGGAAATCGATTGTGTTATTTCCCTTGGCTGTTAACATGAAATATATTAGATATATATAAGGATCCCTTCCAGAGGCCCTATAATCGATTTTTCAACAATCTGAGTATGCAACAATGTTTCCAGGAATTAATTCTACTCATGTGTCAAGTATCATCAAAATCGATAACACGATGTAGGAAGAGTTAGCTAACAACTCCACAAACACACCCACTGACAAAATTTCCCACATATGTAGTAGATATATGTATGCATGTATGTATGTTTGTATATAGGGACTTTTATATACAAATATACACACACATATGTTTCTGAATGTGGGTGTATATATACCAACGCGCACTCACAAGCACACGCAAGCACACACACACAAACAGACACACACATACGCACACATGGACACACACACACACGCGCACACGTGCACATATGTAATAATTTCCATTATTTATCGTCTAAAATTGAATGACTACGTTAATCCCTCATCTTCCATTTCGTACTGCTTTGTATTTTATCGACGCCTATATATATATATATATATATATATATATATATATATATCTATATATATATATACGACGGGCTTTCTACAGCTTCCATCAACTAAATTCACTCACAATATTTCGGTGGGGCCCCAGGATATTGTAGAAAATGCTTCTCCAAAGTATCACCAATTGGGAGGGAACTCCAAACCTTTTGGATGTGAGCAAAGTGCTTACCACGCCATCTCGCCTTTATATATGTGCGCGTGTTTGTATGTTTGTGTAAGAGTGCATGAGTGTGTGTGTCTGTGTGTTGTATGTATGTATGTCTCCTATTCATATACAAATCTACAAATATAGTGGAAAGTTAATGTTAACATCACGTCATCATCCGCGTGTCGTATCCGTGGATATCTGAACTAGAGTATGCACTTATCTACTTACGTTTCTTTTATATCTATAATTATGTTTCCATCTGCGCAATAACTGAATTCTATGCTTGTGAGCGCACACAAACATCTCTATGTCTAAGATCAAAACCCGTTCTCTCTCATTTGTATTTTATTGACGTATTGTTACAGACACTGCTCCGGAATTGTTTTAGATGCAACAATGTATACTGTTGACATCATTGTGTGTACATACAAGTGGATAATCTTTAATAGAAGTTACATTGTTTAATGTTTAACCATCATATGATGCTACAAATCTAGACCGTTTACTAGTAAGATTTGATAAAGCATTGCAGATGTAGTATACCAATTTAGTATTAATGGTTAAAAAGAAACAAGTAGTTTCACTATTGTGCTATACCTATAAAACAAAATGTATGTAAGTCGCTGACTGTATTGAAAATCTATTTTATACAGTTGCATGGCAAGTCTACGCAAATTTCCACAGATTCGTTCACCATATCGTTGCATGATTAATCCTCTTTTTATTTCGTGTTATATATTTATCCTGAATAAATATGTATCCTCTCGAGAAACCCGTACATACAAAGCTTCTGAGTTTTGTATAAAATGTTTTACTATCTTAGTAGATTTCTATTCGATTTCAATTTGATTTGCACACACATATCTATCTATCTATCTATCTATCTATCTATCTATCTATCTATCTATCTATCTATCTATCTATCTATCTATCTATCTATCTATCTATCTATCTATCTATCTATCTATCTATCTATCTATCTACCTACCGGCCTACCTACCTACCTACCTATCTATCTATCTATCTATCTATCTATCTATCTATCTATCTATCTATCTATCTATCTATCTATCTATCTATCTATCTATCTATATATATATATATATATATATATATATATATATATATAATATATATATATATACATACATATGTACATTTGACTGCACTTCATAGAGAGTCTAACTACCATTCTATCTTAAACATGTCTTCTATTATATTTACATTTATTTTCGTTTCATCTGTGCCAGATATGCATTTCTTAGCTTCCATCTGTTAAGTATTACCAGGTATTTAACAGTCTTTCCTTGATTAATGATCTGCTTCTTCTCTCTCTTCTAGACATCAATACAAATGTTTTGGGATTGGTTTGTATCCGTTAATTCTTTAGTAACTTCAACATACGACTTAACCATTGAGGAAGAGCAATATAAATATGTGTTTAGTTGGTTAAATTATGGTTCATTACCTTTTATTAAATATCATTAATCACCGTCTATCTCAGCTCTTATCAATGGCAGAAAAAGAAGGTTTCATGTAGTCGTACAACTATAAACCAATCAATCTTCTCTCGAAACAATTCGTTTAGTATATTTTCCAAACTGTTCTGTTGTCAGCTGTCATGTAACCCATTTAATGGAAGCTATTATGTCTACTGGCAACCTTATTCAGATCTCAAATTGATACGTATGCGTGTATGCATTCTGTGCTGTATCGAACCACACATGCACTAAAAAATCATAGATATTACCTACCGAAAGATGTAGATTTCGTCTGGTATTATTACTAAAACCTATCGCAAACAGTTTCTCGGTATATAAATGTAGAGAGGCAGAATCATTCACAATTTTGGCGAAGGTTTGTGCTACATTTCCAGTGTTTTCTTAAATTAATAAATGGGTGGTCCATACACATTGACTTCAGAAATTTCCAGGGTATAGTTTTAATATTGATATACATTAATACAGGTTTCCAAAGAAACAAAAAGAAAGTATTGGAAACATTTGTTTTACATAAAAACAATATCTTCTGCTAAATACGTTTATATGTATAAAAAATTCTGATTATGAGTTTAAAAAATTACGCGTAGAAATGAGAGATGGGTTCATGCTTATTGTCCCCTGTACATTACACTGGTAACAGCAACAGCACGCCCCGACTGGTCCTCACAGCAGCTCATTCCACTCCGGGAGAGCAGAATTTAACGAAGCCCGCCGGTGGCTACAGGCCAATGACAACTGTGCCTCCGCAGCTATAGTCTGCGATTGCAAATCATTGGTTGGGGCGGGAGACAACCCGTTCCCCCCAGACCCGACAATTAGAGAATTGCAACAAACAGCATCCCTAGTTGCAGCTGGCAAGATTTTGATGGTGATCTGGGTGCCGGGCCATTGCTACCTCCGCGGCATTGAATTCGCAGATATGCATATATCTATATATAAATTAGCCCCATGTGTCTGAATGCTTTGTATCTCTGCCGTAAGGCTTCATTTCCACACACGCCAGCTGAATTCAATTCGTCCCCTGTCGAAAGACACATGTTGTTATTATTATTTTTTAAAATTGTATTTTGTATTTATATTTGGGTAACATCGTCTGGTTTTCGTCCTTGTTTTCGTATACATTCGATGTTTTCTTCCAAGGAACCCAATGCTCTTAGCTTAGTTTTTCCTTGGGGTTGGCCAGATTACAGCAATCTCAAGATTAATTAGCCGAGATTGCGGGGAAGATCATGTTCTTGACTGAGGATAGAAAGCTTTGAATGACCCGTCCTTATTATTTTTTGTATCGTCTATCTGGATGTTTTGTTGTCTCTTTTTGTATCACCTAGTTGTCCAGATGTTTTGCGTTCTTTTCCCATTTTGTATTATCAGGAAATCTACGCTTCCAGCTTAGTTTTTCTTGGAGGGCTGGCCGTGATCTAGTAATCTCAAGATTAATCAGCCGAAATTACTACGATGATCCGGTTCTTGACTGAAGACTGAGGGGTTCGAATGTCCTGTCCATGTTTATTGTATCGTCTTCTATGAGTTATACGTTCTTGTCCATGTTGTATTTTTCTACATACCTTAACATATATTCCAGGCGCCCCGTACCCCCTTTATCATTAATGTGAACACATATTCTTAATAATTGGTACGACTCTCTGTTTGTCTCTCTCTCTCTCTCTCATTTTTACTTTCTCTCTATTCATCTTCTCTTTCCTCTGATCCTTTGGTCTAGTCTTCCACTACCCTCCTATTTCTTTGTCTCGCTCTGCACTCACAGGTCATTCTTCGACACCCATCCCTTCTCCTCTCTGATTCCTTCTTTCTCTCTCTTCTCTCTCTTGTTGCGTTTTGTCCCCCTTTTCTCTCTCTCTCTTCCTTTGCTTCTCTTTCTTTTCTTTTCCCTCTTCTCTGTCACGTGACTGTTGGCCGAAATCTGCCTTTCAGCTCCTGACCCTCGTCGTGTTAACATCGTTGTTCTTCGTTCGCCGCTATAAAGGCTTTTTCCAATGCGCCAGAGAAAAAATTTGTTTGCTTGTTATCAGTCGTAAGACACTTGTTGTTTTCACCGTTAATGCTTCTGTATTTCATGTTTCTGTATTCCATTATTGTTTTTTGTTTTTTTTATATCTGTCCCTTTTGCTGTCCTGGTGTTCGTATGCATTCGATCCTTCTTCCAGGAAATCTACGCTTCCAGCTTAGTTTTTCTTGGAGGGCTGGCCGTGATCTAGTAATCTCAAGATTAATCAGCCGAAATTACTACGATGATCCGGTTCTTGACTGAAGACTGAGGGGTTCGAATGTCCTGTCCATGTTTATTGTATCGTCTTCTATGAGCTATACGTTCTTGTCCATGTTGTATTTTTCTACATACCTTAACATATATTCCAGGCGCCCCGTACCCCCTTTATCATTAATGTGAACACATATTCTTAATAATTGGTACGACTCTCTGTTTGTCTCTCTCTCTCTCTCATTTTTACTTTCTCTCTATTCATCTTCTCTTTCCTCTGATCCTTTGGTCTAGTCTTCCACTACCCTCCTATTTCTTTGTCTCGCTCTGCACTCACAGGTCATTCTTCGACACCCATCCCTTCTCCTCTCTGATTCCTTCTTTCTCTCTCTTCTCTCTCTTTGTTGCGTTTTGTCCCCCTTTTCTCTCTCTCTCTTCCTTTGCTTCTCTTTCTTTTCTTTTCCCTCTTCTCTGTCACGTGACTGTTGGCCGAAATCTGCCTTTCAGCTCCTGACCCTCGTCGTGTTAACATCGTTGTTCTTCGTTCGCCGCTATAAAGGCTTTTTCCAATGCGCCAGAGAAAAAATTTGTTTGCTTGTTATCAGTCGTAAGACACTTGTTGTTTTCACCGTTAATGCTTCTGTATTTCATGTTTCTGTATTCCATTATTGTTTTTTGTTTTTTTTATATCTGTCCCTTTTGCTGTCCTGGTGTTCGTATGCATTCGATCCTTCTTCCAGGAAATCTACGCTTCCAGCTTAGTTTTTCTTAGAGGGCTGGCCGTGATCTAGTAATCTCAAGATTAATCAGCCGAAATTACTACGATGATCCGATTCTTGACTGAAGACTGAGGGGTTCGAATGTCCTGTCCATGTTTATTGTATCGTCTTCTATGAGTTATACGTTCTTGTCCATGTTGTATTTTTCTACATACCTTAATATATATATATATATATATATAGCGACGTACGTACATTTTGCTCTGTTATATATAGGAACAAATTTTACCAAATTTTGTACGTGTCTATTAACCTTTTCACACTTATTCGTTCATTCCACTCTTCGTTCTTTCTTTTCCCCTCTCTCACATTTCTTTGCCTTCTTTTCTTATTCACTTTTCACTTCACTACGCCCCTGTCATTTTTTATCGCCTTTCTTTAATTCTTTTGTCCATCTGCTTCTACAACTCTCTCTCTTCTCTTCCCTCTCCTTAATTCATTTGTTCCTCTTTTTCACTCTCTTCTCTTCGCAAATGACCGATAGGCCAGACTGCTAGCCTCCTTTTTCCGTCTGACCGTGGTCAGTGCAACCTCGATATTCTTCCCTGTGTGTGTGTGAAAGTTGTGTGTCTCTGCCGTAAGGCTTCATTTGCACACATGCCAGCTGAATTCAGTTCGTCCCCAGTCCTAAGGCACTTGTTATAGCCTGTTATTATTATTTTTATTGTATTTTGTATTTATATTCGTGCAACATCATCTGTTTTTCCGTCCTCGTTTCGAGGAATCTAATGCTCTTAGACCAGTTTTTCCCTGGGGCTGGCCAGATTACAGCAATCTCAAGATTAATCAGCTGAAATTGCGAGGATGGTCAGGTTGTTGACTGAGGATAGGAAGCTTCGAATGACCCGTCCTCGTTTATTTTGCATCGTCTATCTGGATGTTTTGTTGTCCCTTTTTGTATCACCTAGTTGTCCGGATGTTTTGCGTTCTTGTCCCATTTTGAATTATGTATATATATATATATATATATATGTGTGTGTGTGTGTGTGTGTGGTGTGTGTGTGTGTGTGTGTACTGATAGATTATTAATGAAAAATATTTCAATCGATTGATAAATGAGCCCGGAACCATGAGATTAGGAAGCAAACTACCACGCTTCTTACCAAACAGGCAATCTTCTTACCACACAACTCCGCCTGTGCCTGTGTAAGCAAAAAATAATTGGAATTTTAGCATAAATATCGATTTCCAATTTGGCATAGCAATTTCAAATTTGGCCAGCAAATTTTGGGGACGAGTAAGTCGATTAAAGCGACTCAAGTGTTCAGCTGTTAGTTATTTTATCGACCCTGTGTTTTAAATGCAAGCTATAGACGATATTTTTATACGAACATTTTATACAATGAATTCTCATTGAAATCATAATTATAGTTACTGTTTTATTGTTATTAATAATATCAACAGTTAAACATTAAATACTGAATGTCTCTGTAGCGCTGTATCAAAATTCGCTTCTTATTTAATTAGGAATTTTCTTCATTATTGCTAAGTAAACGGATATGATAAATATTTCATAACATTAGTTTTTCCAATTCTAATTTGCAATATTACACATTTTAACAGCGGTGAATTCCATCATTACATTACATTACAGGCGTTAATTCCTCTCTAGGATGAGTCTTCGGATAATGTTGGTTAAGTTCTAAAAGTGCAAGTTACTTATATTAACTCTTGAAAATAGCATGGGTGATATTATATTGCTGTTTGTAAGGTTGTGTGGCTATGGAGATCGTTCTGCAACTTCTTGTTTCTACTTCAGCTCAGCTACGCTAAATCTTGGGCAAGTGACTTGCAGTATAGCCCCGAGTTGACCAATTTCAGGCGAAAGCTGTATGGAAATATATTGATACATACATGGATACATATATACATAGATATACCCCCCATATAAGTATATATATATTACCGTGATCACCGTGATCACCGTGACCGACCAGACTATCAGATGTTGCTAAGCATCGCTGGTCACAATGCGCTTCGGATTGTTTTAGCCTTCAAATGACGCTACCCCGCTGGCTAAGCGTGCAGGCCAACAGAAGAAAGAGTGAGAGAAAGTTGTGGTGAAAGATTACAGCAAGGATCGCCACCAGCCCCAGCCGGAGCCGAGTGGAGCTTTAGGTGTTTTTGCTCAATAAACACTCGCAACGCCCGGTCTGGGCATCGAAACCGTGATCCTACAACCGCGAGTCCACTGCTCTAACTACTACGACGGTCTTCTTTCCTTTTCCGTCAAGTACATCCACTCACTAGGCTTTGGTAGGCCCGGGCTCTAGTAGAAGGCACCTGTCCAATGTTGGCAATTTGTATCGAAGCCAGGTTGGAGAATAAGCTTCTTACCCGACAACCACTCCTACAACGTGTACTGGTTTTCATAATTGTAAATACGTCGGTGAAAAGAATCTTCCCCTACGTGTTGCAATACTGTATTAAACGTTTTAAACATAATCGTGTTAACGATTATCCGTTTTTCTATCTCTCTTTTATACTGAGCCAATGCATTCCTCTCACACGCACGCATAAACACACACAACCACATAATCACATATACATGCATAGATTCATTCATATGGTTACGTATTCATATGTTTTCGTATATTTTCTGATTATGAAAAACACGTCATAACCTCTTTTTATAAGGATTCTGAAAAATTTATGAATTTAACTTGAGGCAACATGTCAAGTAATCTCCTAAATTTATAGAATGCATGCTCCCTATAAATTATTGACAATGTTGACTTAACGTGTGTGACGTGTGCAAATTCTTTAGGGAAAACAATTTTATTGAGTGAGTAAATGAATAAGTTATACTGTCAAAAAGTACGTAAATGTGAATATAAAACGCGTCGTATTTATTATAAATATCGAAGCAGGTACGTATTGGTCATTAATTTCGACATTTCGTATTGGAGTGTTTATAAATTTTGCAGCATCTTAAAATAAGAAAGAGAAATACATGAATCTATAATTTTTTTATAATGTTTTTAATTTTAAATACTTTTTTAAAAAACACGTTAAATTCTTGAATACCTATTGTTTTCTATTTGTAAAAGTCCGACATTTCTGAGGAAAAAGAAAACGTAATTTCTGACATTGATTTAGTTGATGACTACTACTACTACTACTACTACTACTACTACTACTACTACTACTACTACTACTACTACTACTAACACAACCACCACCATATGTGTGTAGATAGATATGTGAAAAAAAAATATATATTATTAGTGATATTATTATCAGCATTATTGAGACAGCTGTGCATGCCATCAAAGTGACCCTGGGCTAAAATATGCGAAGCCCAATATACCCATCTTGACTACCTGTTTTATAATGGTACAACAAGCACAACCATATGAATGCGATTATTTGAACTCATACCAAGGTAAACAGTGCGTGACCTCGCAGGTGAGTTAGAATTTTCCTCAGGTTGAGTAGCCCATCCTGATCAAAAGGTCCCAGAATAAGGTTTGTGTAAGAATGATGAACGAAACATTTTGGCTTCCTGAAATGAATTATTGGAAACCCAAAGGATTGCTCTCAACAAATGGTTATGATGCTCCCCTATTACTCCTGCTCGAGATTGCCAGCCACTAACGGACATGCCCAACTGGTTAAGGTCAAGCAACTGACAAGTACATGTGTGGTATTGAGGAGAATATTTGCTGTAGCCCATCTTCTATAGCAAGACAAAACAATGCACATGATAACACTTTCCGATCAGTTAAAATGAGAAACCAAGGGAGCCACAGCCAGGTACTGCATCTAGGCATTTATTATTATCTATCAACATCATCATCATTATTTTCTCTATATCAGAGGTTTTGTTGGAGCTCATAGAGTCTTGCATACGTAGATGGACACAGTATAATTATGCCTAAATATCCAAGACTTCTTGGAGATTTTAGGTATAATTATACTAATGTGTCCATCTGTTCTAATTTAATTAAACTCTATGTCATTCTGCAGCTAAAGATCGCACTGCATTTTAAAATGATGTAATGATTGCATTGTTCAATTAAATGGAGTAGCATGAAACGATCGTACTGCAGATATCCTTGTTGTTTATTTTTATTTTTATCACCTTACTTTGAAATTGTATGTATAATACCGTACTAAATTCTTGTGCCTCAACTTAAGTACCATATTCATCTGAATATATATATATATACAGGAATCACTCGATGGTTGCGGATGTTACGTTCCAAAACCTCACAGGATATGAGAAAATTCGCGAAGTAGAAACATGTATTGTATATAGTTTTTATCATTTCGATAATTTGTATTTGTTTATTTTATTCTAAATTCAAAACAATACCACACACTCACCTCCAGATATTCTTTTCCCATACACTACCTGTGATTCTTTGTTTACTCATCATCATGTATTTTCTTTTAATATATTCCAATTATACAGTGCGTCCACAATAGGTGAACCGAGATTTGGTGAGGGATTACTCTATATATTAAAATCTAAACATATACATACATACAATCATAGACATATTCATATTACATGTGCATATATACACAAACACACACAATAGACTAAAAATACTAATTCGATCGTTTGACAGATAGACAAATGTATGAATAACTAGACTCGCATATTTAAGCATACAGACGCACACATACATGTACGACACGTTTGTATGAGCTTATAAATGTGTAAAAGTTACAGATTCTAGAAGCATTTTTTTGTTGTTTTTTACTTAATCCCTTAATGATAAACATTTGTAATCTTATTCTTTGTTGTTATATAGAATGTAGCGAACGCTGAAATTTTCGAAACCTTCGTCTTGCACTCCGTAGATACCTCTTTCTGACTGAGACTAACACTGTTATTAAATTATACTTCGAGTAAAATATTTAAAACAAACTAAAATTTCGACATTTATGACACGCTTTTATACACAGTGACTCCCTATCGGTCGCTGTCGGCCCTTCCTTCATTCATTAACAAGCTTAGTTGTACATTATGGACATTTTAAAATGATGTGACAACGGTAAGGTAAGTTAAAATGCGTTATCTTAGATAACAAATTTGTAAAATATTCACCTGAATGAAAATTTTATTCCATTACTAGCAGTATCGCCCGGCGTTGCTCGGGTTTGTTTCGACCCGCTGGAACTATAATTTTGAAAAGTAAAAATTTTGTGAACATTTTTCTGGTCGAAATACACCGAAAAGTGGCGACACAGCAGTGAAAAATCGTAAAAAATAGGGATTTTTATAGAAAAAAGCAGCTTTTTGATGTAAATAATTTTTGGTGTTAACATGATCCGATTTGAATTTTATGTTCTACGGAAGGAAGAGCAACTCTCCTTCTATCATACTCTCAATTTTAGTCAACTTGCGCCGCAGGGTCTCGGAGGAGATAGTGTTAGTTGAAGGTTACCAAACGTGGCGCACACAGACAACTTCAGCTTTATATAGAGATAACACACACACACATTAATACACATACATAGACACACACACACATGTATGTATGGATGTATATATGTACATCTGTCCACTTCTTGCAATATTTTTATCCTTCACTTCCTACACACACACACACACACACACACACACACACACCTTATTAGCTTACAATTTCTTTCTGTCAACAATTGACAACAGAAGTACGCTCGCCAATTAATACTACCAAAATTTAACGACAGAAAGTAAATTAAAAACCAATTTACCTTTTCTGTATTGTTATGGCAATCCCACCGTCGGTGTGTTTTTGCAAATGTGTTCGAATGAGAAGTGAGTTTTGTTTGGCGCCTTTTTTACTAATAACAAACACACACGTGTGTGTGTGTTTGAGTGTTTGTATGTAGTTGTTTGAAACGTTTGTGTCTGTCACTGTCATATATGTATGTGTATGCGTGTGTGTGAGGAATGGCAAACCAGATAGATAGCGCGCGAAGTTCTTTTGAAGTTCGCGTGTCACACACGCACACACACACCACACTCACACACACGCACACACACACCACACTCACACACACGCACACACACACCACACTCACACACACGCACACACACACACACACTTTGGCTTACAATTTTATTTATATATTTGCGTGTCTATGTGTGTAAATAGGAAGTGGGAATGCAGAGTGAAAGAGTGAAATGGTAAAATATTTAGTTTTCTCGATTTTTTTCTGAAATGGGGGTGAAATTGTAAGAAATTTTGTGTGCCATGACCGATTGGAAGTACTTTGAAAAATCATAGATAAACTCTAACTGAAGAAATTGTGTGAGGAGTAAAT
This sequence comes from Octopus sinensis, assembly GCF_006345805.1. Lineage (NCBI taxonomy): Eukaryota > Metazoa > Mollusca > Cephalopoda > Octopoda > Octopodidae > Octopus > Octopus sinensis. The sequence continues at coordinate 62,213,539 of NC_043002.1, read as the reverse complement.
CGTTATGTATTTATTTGTTTCTGTTTGCTGTGTTTTTTTTTTTGAGTAGTGGTTTAAGGTACACTTGCAAAGAGAAAGTGGGAGAAATTAGGGTGATAGCATCAGTAAAGCAGTTCGCTCCGTTTGTGTGTGTGTGCTGTAGCCCACACTAAGAAAAGCACTTCACTTACACACCACAATGTGAGTTTTCTGTAAATTTTGCTTAATTGGGGTTGAAATTTTAAAAACTGGACCTGGCACGACCCGATGCATTCTACTCTTAAAAATGCTAGGTAAATTGTAATTGAAGAAATCCTATATTGTAGATTTCTATAAGAGACAAACGGAGGCAGATAAAATCTGCCTTTTATAATAAGAGATATATTTTATATTCCACTTGTCATTGTAAAAATGCATATATTTCTGTGGGCGCTTTTCATCAAATGCTGCTGTAAAATATGGAGGGAAATGCAAGAGAGGCAAACCATAATTCCATCTAAATATGAGCTAAATATATCTTCTCTCCCACATATATGCAACATTTAATATCTTTCTTCTTCCAATTCATTAAGCTTTATCTTCTTTACTTCCAAGTCATATATTTTGATATGAATGTCATATGGTAAAAATATTTCAGTGCCATTTTGTATATCTCGAAAGATAAAGCTGTAGAAAATGAGCATTACTAAATGTGCCCACCTTCATGATATCTATCTATCTATCTATCTATCTATCTATCTATCTATCTATCTATCTATCTATCTATCATATATCTGTATATCTGTCTGTTTATCTATTTATCTGTCTGTCCACCCATCTGTCCCTCATTCTATCTGTGTGTTTGTCCATCTACTTGTCTATCTATCTATCTATCTATCTATCTATCTATCTATCTATCTATCTATCTATATATATTTTAATCAATATAGGGTGGCAAAAAAATTTTGTAGAATTTTTTGGCCACCAGCGGCCTAGTGGGAAAAAATTAAATAGTCATAGACCATTTTTAAGTTCAACATCAACAATCAAGGAACGGCCATAATAGGCCATTCACCCACTAGAAATAACAGCCAAAGCTTCAACCGCAAATAAAACGAGTGTTTTTTAAGTTTTCTCCTGTTTACGGAATTGACTTTTATTTGCGGTTGAAGCTTTGGCTGTTATTTCTAGTGGGTGAATGGCCTATTATGGCCGTTCCTTGATTGTTGATGTTGAACTTAAAAATGGTCTATGACTATTTAATTTTTTCCCACTAGGCCGCTGGTGGCAAAAAAATTCTACAAAATTTTTTTGCCACCCTATATTGATTAATTATGAATTTTCTGGTTAATTCCGTAATGGAATCGACGGCTTATATTTATTTGCTGCCGATACATTTGGCGCGAGTGCGACGATTTGAAAATTTTAGGTCAGATATTAACTTGGCAGGGTCGGAAATGCCTCGTGAAAATATCTGTTCCGACTTGTGGCTATTTCTTACTGAAGAATCTGAGGGCCTATGGAAGATTGGCTTGATTTAATTTAATCAGGTTGGTTTACCATTGAACAGCAGGAAATTACAGGGTGGGTGTTTTTTAAGTTTTCTCCTGTTTACGGAATTGACTTTTATTTGCGGTTGAAGCTTTGGCTGTTATTTCTAGTGGGTGAATGGCCTATTATGGCCGTTCCTTGATTGTTGATGTTGAACTTAAAAATGGTCTATGACTATTTAATTTTTTCCCACTAGGCCGCTGGTGGCAAAAAAAAAAAAAAAAATTCTACAAAATTTTTTTGCCACCCTATATTGATTAATTATGAATTTTCTGGTTAATTCCGTAATGGAATCGACGGCTTATATTTATTTGCTGCCGATAAATTTGGCGCGAGTGCGATGATTTGAAAATTTTAGGTCAGATATTAACTTGGCAGGGTCGGAAATGCCTCGTGAAAATATCTGTCCCGACTTGTGGCTATTTCTTACTGAAGAATCTGAGGGCCTATGGAAGATTGGCTTGATTTAATTTACTCAGGTTGGTTTACCATTGAACAGCATCGTATAGGAAATTACAGGGTGGGTGTTTTTTAAGTTTTCTCCTGTTTACGGAATTGACTTTTATTTGCAGTTGAAGCTTTGGCTGTTATTTCTAGTGGGTGAATGGCCTATTATGGCCGTTCCTTGATTGTTGATGTATATATATATATATATATATATATATATATATATATATATATCGGGGAGTAGACCTTTTGATGGTAGATAAAAGACAAAAGGGAACCTAGTTAATAGATATTAACATACCTGGGGATGCACATGTAGATGACAAAGAGCTTGCAAAGATGGAGAAATATGAATTACTAAAAAACAAAATACAAGAATATAAAATATGGGTAATAAGGGCAGTAGTTTTAGGGGCACTCGGAGTGCTAACAACGTGGTTCGAGAAATATATGAGAGAAACTAGAACTGATATGAGGGCAGAGCAGACCCCAAATCTGATCTATTAGGGACAGGTAGGATTTTGAGATTGGTGCTTGTGTGTTGAGTGTTAACATCCAAGCACCAAAGCTTTTAATTTCCGAAAGTAACCCTGTGAGAACTCAAAAAATGAAGTTGTTTTCCGCTCTCACAGAATCAATCAGAGCAAAGAAAACCAAGAATTCTGTGAAGTAAAATAATAATAATAATAATAATAATAATATAATAATAATAATAATAATAATAATAATAATAATAATAATAATAACAATAGTAATAATAGTAATAAATTCCTTTGTCTTGGCATAAAAGATGGGCTACGGCAAATATTCTGCTCAATACCACAGATTTGCTTGTCAGCTGATTGACCATAACCAGTTGAACATGCCCCTTACTAGCTGATGATATGTGCATCTCTGATCGCGAGCAGAAATAGTGGGGGAGCATCATAGCCATGTGCTGAGAGGAAGTATTTGGGATTTGTATAATTCACCTTTGAAAACATGGGTGTTTCGGTGAACATCCTTAAACAACTCTTCTTTAGGGACCTTTTGAGCGGATGGCCCACTCGACCTGAAGAAAATTCTAACTGGGCCCCACCTGCAGGGTCACGCGATGTTTATCTTGATATAAGATCACCGTGTCGCGCACATATGGTTGTAATGCATGTGCCTAGTGTACCTTTATGAGACGGGTAGACGCTGATGGGTATATATGTTACCCTAATGTCAGTTTGATGGCATGTGCTGCTCTATCACTCAACAACAACAAGAATAATAGAAATTCGAGCCTAGAAGTATTGAAAGACTAAATATGGCGTTCCAAAGTATAAGATGTTAGCAAGCAAAACCCAACATTCGAAACACTGGATTATACGAATCCAAACTGATCTGGGTTAGGAAAAGCACAAGATCTCACTACTGACAGATATGTGCGGATCACAAGGATTAGATGTAGTCTTTCTGTAAATAGTTCCCACCATAACTTTGAGAAAATTTGATTGAAGCCGAGCATGTAAATATGCCTGCAAACTATGTTGCCGCTGGCATTTAAAATTTATTTTAATATATCAATTTATCAAATTCAAATGTCGACAACTGGAAACCTATTAATCAGAACATGGATGGACGATAATTAATAAGACAGTGTGCTTAATGTGTCACCTTACATTTTGTCACTCTACTAGGATTTGCGCCTATCATTATTAATATCAATTATCGCAATTAGATTAATAATCCTTACTGATCATTATTCATATTTAATAATCTCTTATGTAAATAAGAAAAACATTTCTACCACCAGATTTATATGTGTGAAACAAATATTATAAACTTGCGTAAAACTTTTATATTCAAGTCATAACTTGCACAATAGTAAACTATTCAGAGTAGACTTTTTAAATTCCTATAACAGGATATTACGTATCCTAAGATAACGATAGTGGAATTTACCTCTCCTTTATGGAAAAAAAACCCCCGAAAAATGGCCTCTTTATAAAATGGCAACCAATCGACATGAATTGAAGCAATAATTCAGAAATCATTCATAACATTATCAAAGCATAAATGGTTTTAAAACAAGATATTTTCCAAAGCAAGCATTCCAGTGAGTTCAAACTAACAATTAATGACCCATTCTGCCATATGATTTAATCCATGGATATATGTAAACAGCTATATTGCGACTGATTTTTATTCTTAACAGTAATATCATCTCATCAGGGTACCAGAAAGAGTGAAAAAATGTTACTCCTCATCCATGTAAGCTTGATAATTTCATACTGAAATCATTAATGGCGATATAAAACAAAGTTTTAAAATGCACGTTTGATTATCAAAACTTTAGTAATTTTGTCACCATTCACCTCTTCATTACCGTTGCAGGTGAAACAAACTGGTTATAGATACAGGTGCTCTAGACAAGATAGCATTCCCCTATATGAATGATACGGGGACCATCTACATGTAACAATCCGTTGTAGAATATTCTCTAAGCTATACATGAATTCAATACTAATATTTAATAAAAAGTGATACAAATATGCCATTTTATTGTGAAGAAGAAAATTAATTCAAATTCTCAAATATTTAAATGAGGCATTTATGAATAGAATTAGAATTATAATAATTATAGTAATTATAATAGTTATAATCTGAAAGATCTAATACTATTCAATTTAGAGACATGCACGAAACAATATCCTAAATTCCAGAAATGTTAAAATGCAAACCCAGCCAGGAATTACTAATTAGATATAAAATGATAATCAACAAAATTAAAAGGATCAAATAGAGAAAATCAGAATATGTCTCTCTCTGTTCTGAATAAATTATTATAAAATCTTTAAAGGGAACATACAAAAAGAAGAAATATACCATACTGTTAGAGAGGAAGGAATACCTTGATAGAAATAAGGAATTATTCCAAAGCAAGCGCCGAGGTTCATGAAAATTACTTCGAAGCAAGCAGAGTTTTATTTTGTAGTAAAAGTGAAACTGCAAACTTCAAACGTTGTTTAAAAAATAAAGGTGATATTCGTTTTTAAGCGTAGAACTCGGAGTAGATAAAACTACTTATGATACGGAGTAATTATTTTGTTAAATTTCTTGTGGATAGAAAAAGTCCAATGCTG
>NC_043002.1:62185973-62203473 GCF_006345805.1 Octopus sinensis | reverse complement strand
ATAGATTGTTTCTTGACTCCAATAATGAAGCGCGATTATTATTATTGTTAAAATCACTATTATGATTATTGTTGTTGTTGTTGTTGTTGTTGCTTCTGCTGTAGTAGTTGTTCATATTATTTATAAAATTATTATTATTTATAATTTTCCGCCGTTGTTTTAGTTGATTTTGCAAAATATGGTTATTAAACAACCATATTTCATCAATGTATTTGCCATTAATACATACCTGGTAATATTAATAAATATGATGCCACTATGTTCAAAAGATATATATTATTCTGTATATTTATTCGATCTCTCTGCTATATTATTCATAAATTTATATTTTTCTAACCATTTTCTTTTATTCGCATTCCAGCATGTCAATACAACACGAATAAATAACACAGCAGAACCACTTCTGGGAATATTTACCTAACTGCTGAAGCACGTCTACATTTGTTTCCGGCTCGCATTCTCACAATTATTTTTGGATGTTTTCATACTCTTCTACAATGCTATTATTCTCTTCTGATGGATTTATTTTCATTTTAATTTATTTATTTAAAAAATCGCATAAATCTATTCACAACTATGTGTTCTTATCGCAAAATTCATTGCTTCTTTCAACTTTACATTTCTCTCTTATTTCTTGTTTTAATTTCTTTTTGCTGTATTCTTTTTTTTTTTCTAGTTTCTAAATTGATATAATCGTCTGTCAATGTGAATGATCGTCTGCAAATTATTACGATCTTCTGTCAGTATTTATAGTCGTCTGCTTTCTCATTATCATTTATCTATCTGCTTTTTCTCAACGCCACCATATTGAATTTGAAATACTGCATTTACATCCGTTAATAGTCAACTATGTATAAATATATCGCATTTAAATAATTCCATATAATTCTATTCCATTCTTTTCTCTTCATAAATATGTTTCACTAGCCAAAACGAAAATGTAAAAAATACAATTATATTGCATATTATATTGAAAAAAAAACTAGTTTCAAAAGCGTACAATGCCTTTCTAATTAGGAAGTCTTTATCTACTGAAGCTGTTTCGCTTTTGCCTCTTGCTGACTACTTGCATAATTCAGTACCTCTTGTCACTAGTATAATATATCTGTCTATAATATAACGTGTTTGCTCAATATTCCGTCCATTTATTTCTTTATTTTAACCCTGGTTTATAACATTATAATGCACAAAACAAACGAAACCAAATTCCAAAACACACACTTCTTTCTTTGAAAACAAAGTTTCGTTTAATAAATAGTTTTAGGTGCGAATAATAGTTCTAGGGGAAACATGGGATGTTTAAAGTGGTAATGTTTTTAACAAAATATTTGCAAGCTCAAAACCGACGTAACATTCCCTTTAAGAAAATATTACACCAAAATTTTACTTACTATGAAAAATTTATTACAGATAATAATATCAGAAACACATGTCCATATACGGTAATAGAATGTATATACATCCTGAAATACTTGGTGTTTGGTGTGGCAAGCGGCCAATGTGAATTTCGTATTTGAATAGGGTTGAAGAGTCTTGAATTCACACAATCTGACATTGAAACGCTGGCAAGGATTTTAGCAACCACAGACAAATCCACACATATACGTATGCATATATATATACATATATATATATATTTATATATATATATGTGTGTGTGTGTGTGTAGGTATATGTGTGTTCGTGTATGTGTGTGTGCGTGCGCGCTGATGGATGTCTTCGACAAACGTACATTTTTAAGTAATAGTGATAATTGGACACTACCAATTTTGATACGTTCATTTACATTTATGATAGCTGTTATGGAATATTTATGTACAGTTGCTGTAATGTCTTTCAGAAAATATTAAATATTAATATTCAATTTGAACCTCGGCTCAGAACTTCAATGAGATAGTGATAGAGAGAAAGAGTAAGAAATGTCCTAGCAAACTTCGTCCGATAAGGATGTAGGAAGAAACGCTTAGAATATATTTGTTGCAAATAAAATGAGAATACTGGGGTGAATGTTTTTGTTTGATTTTTCGCCTATCATCGACCTGCATTTTTTCAGCACACATTTAATGAAACGATTTCAACCACGAGCAGCCAGTTCTTTTCTTAAAAGCAATGCCATTTATTTAGAAAAGGCTGGCAATTTTGAGAGAGAGAGGACTATTCGCCCACGACACAGTATCTGATCATACTTCACTTTATCGACCCCGAAAGGGATAAAAGAGATTAGCGACCCTTTCAGGTGTATGTGTGTGGACGGGGGTGGGGTGGTGTTCGTCACGTATGCAATGAAAACCAGAAAGCGAGAAAGTAATATCAATGGGTCGACGACGAAGACGAATACGACGACGACAACGATGATGATGATGATAATGGATGTGCTGCAAAGGAAGTTGCCAACTTTGGAATTTTGATACGTAAACTTTAAATGTCCGAAGGAATCTCGGAAGAAATTTTGATCCACATAGACAGCGAATACAGTATGAATTATTACATATGTTCTCACCCTATGTGTTTAGGCATTGTTTTAATTTTATAGAGATGCGATTGTTATTTGTAACGTGTGACGCTTTCACGTCAATGATTTGTCTTCGCTTACGAGAGATATCATAGTTCTTGTCGTTTAGCAAACTGGTCAGCTGTGCCCATGCCCATCGAATGATCAAAGATGCTCCAGTCGTGACAGACGGGAAACCACGACATTTTTAGTTTTTAACTTCTTTCTGTATCTTATTTTTACCTTTATTATTTTTATTTATTTGTCCAGATAAAGCATTTCTACGAATACATTTGTATCTACGTTAATCCAGTTTTAGATATTACGAACTTGTTATTTGTAAAGGAATTTCACTAGACATTCTATGAGCTTCAGTGAACACACAAATACTTGAGCTTTCTCTCTGATTGTATGGGCATTGAAAACAAAAGGTAACTAGGGAAAGAAAAAGCGGGAACTTGTGAGATACTTGACTTGAAAGAAAGACGAAACAAGACGCAAGCAAGGGAAATAAATAATGCTGTAGAAAATTACAGCAGACAAAAAAGAACAAAATTTCTTTATATTGCCATAGAACGAACGATTTCGTAATAATAAAAATAATAATAGAAACAATAAAAATAAATGTTCTTGTCATCGCTGTTGTCGCTGTAAAAATTATGTACGTTTATATGTTTCTTCAAAGTTTATAGTATTTCATTGTCGTAAATTCATTTTGATGATATTTGAAGTGTAACAAGAGAAATGAGATGAATAAATATATTACATGGAGTCTATGATGGATGTGTATTTGTGTGAGCAGAAATTACTTTTGCGCCATTGTTGACTGGAGGGTGTTTTGAACATTATAATCCTATTACACAAACGTACAAAAACACAGAAATATTTACTTCTCTATATAAGTCTATAAAGCTGTATGTGTAAGCCTATATTTATGTATATACATATATGTATGTATGTATGTATATATATATATATATATATATATATATATATATATATATAGATATATATATATATATATTATATATATATGTAAAGAGTGAGAAAAAGTGAGAGAGACGTGTATACATGTGTATATATATGAATTTGAATATAGACGTGTCTGTATTTATGGATGTATATATATATATATATATATTATATATACATACATATATACTTATATAAAACTCTATATATATATATATAATATATATATATATATGTGTGTGTGTGTGTGTGTGTGTCTGTCTGTCTGAGTGTTTCAATGTACGTTCGTGTTTGAGCAGGCTTGCCAACATTAATGTTTGAGAGTGTGTATACAATACATAAACCTATTATATATATATATATATAATATATATATATATATACATAAATATATATACACATATATACATACTTAAGTTAAATATATATGTAATTATATATATATATGTATATACATGTGTGTATGTGTGTGTGTGTGTGTGTGTGTGTGTGCGTGTACGTGTGTCTGTGTGTATTAATAGATACAGATATAAATGCAATGGATAGAATATGTGTATACCATTAAAGGAAGTTTCGAAAATATTGAATTCTTCAATGCTCGAACATTTGCAATTACAATATATAATATTTACCAAGATCCATTCCTCAAGTGTAATGAATTTCACTTCTATAATGTATATCGTAAGCGGTTACTTGGTGTATATATATTCGTATATTAAAATTATTTGAAAATGTAAACAATTTCTGTAGATGCATATCAAATAAAATAGTGAGATACTACTTAAAGTATAGCATTGCTATTAATATCTATATATCTATGTTAAGTGCATCAGCTCAGCCCTTGCACTTATTGTCTAAGAATATCTCTATAACTACAGATATGTACACATGTATTTATGTGTGTGTGTGTGTATGTGCGTGTGTGATTGTGTACCCGTGTGTCTTTATGTATATGTATATATATATATATATATTTATATTTATATATAGATATTCATATATGTATATATATATATATATATATATAATATATATATATATATATATATGTGTGTGTGTGTGTGTGTGTGTGTCTGTGTCTGTGTCTGCGTGTGTGTGTGTGTGTCTGCGTGTGTGTGGAGGCGCAATGGCCCAGTGGTTAGGGCAGCGGACTCGCAGTCGTAGGATCGCGGTTTCGATTCCCAGACCGGGCATTGTGAGTGTTTATTGAGCGAAAACACCTAAAGCTCCACGCGTCTCCGGCAGCGGGTGGTGGTGAACCCTGCTGTACTCTTTCACCACAACTTTCTCTCACTCTTTCTTCCTGTTTCTGTTGTACTTGTATTTCAAAGGGCCAGTCTTGTCACACTCTGTGTCACGCTGAATCACCTCGAGAACTACGTTTAGGGTACACGTGTCTGTGGAGTGCTCAGCCACTTGCACGTTAGTAAATGTGCTGCGACGTCAATGGTGCCAAGCTGTATCTGCCTTTGCCTTTCCCTTGGATAACATCGGCGGCGTAGAAAGGAGAGGCTTGTATGCGTGGGCGCCTGCTGGTCTTCCATAAACGACCTTGCCCAGACTTGTACCTCGGAGGGTAACTTTCTAGGTACAATTCCATGGTCATTCATGACCGAAGGAGGTCACAATATATATATATATATATATATATATATATATACATATATATATATGATACATATGTATTTAGAGACATTTATATATCTCTTATCCCTTATTTCTTACTTGTTTCAGCCCAGGGTTGAGGTCATGCTGGTGCACCACCTGCAGTTACTCGATGTTGTTTCGGGTATTGTTTTTAGCGAAGTAGCGGGTTGGACGGAGCTACATTTCTTTGCGTCTCCTGCTGCGATGTGAGTTCATGTGGTCTCTAATCCTGTCCAGACGTGCCTTGAAAACTTCCACATCAACACCATGTAGACATCTGTGGTTTCCTGTCAGGGTGTTGAACAATTTCGGGCTATTGAGACGCAGACTATTGCAGTACTGTGTCCTTACTTTAGATGGGGAAAACGGGATTTGTGGTAGAATGCAGGGCAATCCAGTTCGAGGATTTGTACAGCTTTCAATTCCAAAACTGAGAACTAATCCCTCCAAGGTCTTCCAAACAAATATCACTGCATATTTATCTCGTCCTCTCTCCAGGGAATAGAGACTCACCTCCTTTAGCCTCTCCAAATAGCGCATCTTTTGTATCGAATCAATCTTCTTTGTGTATTGGCGCTGGATTGCTTCGAGTTTGTTTCACACTCTCTGGGGACCATAGTTGGGAGCAGTAGTCCAAGCATCTGAGAAGGAAATTCCTCCATAGGAGTAGCAGGGCTTCCCTTTTCGTGGTTCTGAATGTCCTCAGAATCCAGCTAGCCACTCGTTTGCATAGTGTTGCCAGCTTAGTAATATGCATATGAAATGTTGCATCATTGCTCATGTGAATTCCCAGGTCACGCACCGAATTTGACTCTGGGGTCGTATTAACTTCTGGTCTAGTGTATTCCGATTTTAGCCTGCTGTTCGACCGATAGTGGAGTACATGAAATTTCATAGCATTAAATTGCATGTTATTTTTGTTAGTCCGTTTGTATATTTCAGTCAGGTTTTTCTGCGCTATTCTTGTGTCGTCAGCATAACTGGTCAGAATGGTTGACTGTACAGCGGGGGGCATTTTTGAGAGGGATACCACAAATATTAATTGCCCCAGTACAGTTCCCTGTGGGACTCCGCTGAGAATTGGTGTCTCTTCAGAGTGTGCACCACTGGCTACAACCGTCTGACTCCTGCCCTTCATTAAATCATGCAGCCACTCTCCCAGTTTACCGGTAATACCAAGGTTTCAGAGCTTGTGACATCATTAACCTTGTCTAAGGCCTTAGCAAAGTCGAGGTATATCACATCTACTGCTGACTGGAGTAGCTGTTGTTTCAGTACCCAGTCAATGTGCTGCAGCAACTTTGTGAGTTATCTACTTCTTAGACAGAAGCCATGCTGTGTGTTTCAGAGAAAGTTGTTTTCTTCTAGGCACGTGATCAACCTTTTTCTTACAATTCATTCCATTGTTTTGCTAACATATGAGGTCAGAGCCTGTAGTTTTTCGCATCTGCTCTGCACACTCCTTTATGGACAGAACATATTATGCCCTCTTTTAGCATGTTGGGAAGTTTACCACATGCAAGGAAACTCCGAAGGAGTATCTACAGGGACGTTGCAAGAGCCTTTTTCCATGTGATTAAAAGAACAACCGGGAGTCCCTCTAGGCCCGTTAAAGAGTTTGATCTCATCTCATCAATGTGTGATATTACACCCACTTCTGTTATGCTAATGTAATCGATAGTTGCCTCTTTTTCGAATATACTCTCTACATTGAAAAGCTCTTCAGGCTTGTTTGCATACTTCCCATTGGAAAATTGAAGACACTTGCTTATTTAGTGCTTCACTTATCTTTCCCGGGTCTGCAGTTATTGAGCTATTTTTACCTAATTTCAATCTCCAAGAGTTCCACTGTCAGGAGGGATTTCCCGTTGTCATTGAGGTGTTTATTTTAACGATTTGAGACCTTTATTCTCCGCCACATGAATATTCTCATGCTTCGGGGAATGATTTTGTGCGTATTGGGTCTCTTCTCTGGGACATATTTAATGCATATGGCTCGCATTACGGGCATGAATTTATTGAGTTACACACACACACACACACACCACACACACACACACACACACATATATATATATATATATATATATATATATATATATATGTATATATATATAAATAAATAAATATATATATATATATATGTATATATATACATATATACACACACACACACACATATATATATATATATATATAACGAAATTATATCAACTAGAGTCCAGATGGGAAATAACTATATCCTCAGAATAGGTGTCCTCACCGTCTACCATAACTTCAAGATCCTACTGCATGATTTTCTGGCTGAGTCACTGGGAAGATCTTTGTAAACATCCTCGATGATGGCTAACTGATCGGTCTCGGTGTTGCAGGCAGATTGATTGCTTTCTTTCTCACCTACATTTTACACATAATAATCCACGACGTAACAGCTCGGAGAACTAGGTGGCCAGTAAATTGAAATGGTGAAGTGGTAGAAATTCTCTAGGAAAAACCTCTGACTCTTACTGAATGTATAGCAAGGAGCCAAATACTGATGCGACATATACAGCCTTTCAATATCATTCCTTGCCAACCAGTGAGTGACCACAGTGTCCAGCAGCTTCACAGAGCCCTCTGAATTGAGCTTAAGAACTTTCCTGTAGTTATTGAATAAAAATCGACGCGTGGACGCAGTCAAAACGCCTATTGTGTCCCTTCCTTTCGGCCACGGCTTTGTAGTAACCATGTCTCGTCTTATACCCCTGTTAGTATTGACAGAGCTTTGAGCAGTCGTTACAACGTCGGCATTTTGATACTTGGCGCTTGTCATCAGGAAATATGTAGCAATTTATCAATATACAGATGGCTTCTAGTCCTCCTTATCAGCTAACGTCTTCTCAAGTACAAATTTAATCTTTGTCCTCTCCAACGCCACTGACTATCCACAAAGAGGCGGCAGAAAATCGTCAAATTTAGTCCTAAGAGATTGTATGTGTATACGCATATCTCCCATTTGTGTAACATTCCAAAAAATGCGGACTTGCTGGTGCACTATTCACGAAATTATTAATCAGTCAATTTAAATTCAGTGTTTATTTATAAATCATTTATTTAGGTTTTGAAGAACTGAGAAACTGTGATATAAATTCTTTGATATGATATACAAATATGCAAAATTGTCAAGCAAATATAGGTACAAACACACGCGCGTGCTAACACACACACTTTCTTATCTCTCTGATACACGCATATGCACGCACTCACGAACAGGCACGCATAACAACATGCTGCCAGCGCACATATATATATACCACATATATATATATATATATATATATATATATATATATATATATATATATATAGATAGATAGATAGATAGATAGATAGATAGATAGATAGATAGATAGATAGATAGATAGATAGACGTATATATACGCAGGACAGAGAAGCTGAGAGACAGAAGGAGAGAACGATGTGTATATATACATATATACATACATGTATATGCGCACGCATACATATATATATATATATATATATATATATATATATATATATACTTTATTTAAAGCAGCAGAAAAACCTGTTACTCTGAGTTTCCCGTTGCCATTCGTCGGACAGTTTTTGCTAGAATGGAACCGATATGTGAATTCTATCCAGATTATTACAAACGCTACACCTTTAAAAAATAGACTTGTTTGATTGGCCCTTTAGAAATAACGCCCAATTTTCGAGCGATAAACAAAGATGAGTTCAAATATATATATATATATATATATATATATATATATATATATATATATATATATATATATATATAAAATATAAAAATATATAAAATATAAAAAAATATAAAAATATAAAAATATATTAAAAAATTATAAAATTCGAGGAAAAACCTTACGTTGAATAAAATACATATTGACCTTAATGAAGGAAATATAATTAATACATGGAAGTTGAAATGCATTAAAAATATGCATTAAAAATATAACACACCAATACATATTCATATTAAAGTATACATATATATCAACATACACAGAATTGATGCGTGCGAACCCCATACATATACAGACGTATAAATATAAAGCTAAAATATACACGAAAATGCATGTATACATATGTATACGGAAGCTAAAATCATAGTAGGTTAAGTATCTTTCGTGCGAGCTAGATTGCGTATACATATGTATACATGCATTTTCGTGTATATTTTAGCTTTATATTTAAACGTCTGTATAAGTATGGGGTTCGCACGCATCTATTCTGTGTATGTTGATATATATGTATACTTTAATATGAATATGTATTGCTGTGTGTTATTTTTAATGCATATTTTTAATGCATTTCAATTTCCATGTATTAATTATATTTCCTTCATTAAGGTCAATATGTATTTTATTCAACGTAAGGTTTTTCCTCGAATTTTATAATTTTTTAATATATTTTTATATATTTAATATATTTTAATATTTTTTATATTTTTTATGTTTTTTTATATTTTTTATATATATATATATATATTTGAACTCATCTTTGTTTATCGCTCGAAAATTGGCCGTTATTTCTAAAGGGCCAATCAAACAAGTCCTTTTTTAAGGTGTAGCGTTTGTAATAGTCTGGATAAAATTCACATACCGGTTCCATTCTAGCAAAAACTGTCCGACGAACGGCAACGGGAAACTCAGAGTAACAGGTTTTGTTGAATTTTCTGCTGCTTTAAATAAAGCATATTACTCTACCACTGGTATTTGAGTAATCTTTTTTCCACCTTGTTTCACATTTATGTGTTTACTCCGGTATATATATATATATATATATATATATTTATCAGTTTTTGTGTGTATGTATGTATGTATATATATATATATGTATATATATATATATATATATACATACACACGCACACTTATATATATATATATATATATATATATATATATATATATATATATATATATATATACATACACACGCACACTTATATATATATATATATATATATATATATATATATATATATGATATACAGGTAATTGACAAAGGGCCATAGCGTGTGGCTATAATGATTGTGAACGTGGTGTCAGGAATAACAGCAGGTTTCACAGCCTGCGTGGGAAACGCGTACGTCCGAATTTGAGCTGTGAGGAAAGTTGAGTTATATTGCTTTTGATCTCTGCATGAAAACGTTTTGCACTTTTTTACCAATCCAATATAATTTCTATGTGCTGGTCTTTTACTTATAAGGTGTATCCCACTTTTTTATTTGTGTCTCTCTTCCATATTCCATATCGTATCGTTCTTCAGCTCATTTCTGTTCTATGCATTACGACAGCCAGGCTTGAAACGAAACATGTTTATATTATCATGTGTGATCCCTTCTACCACAATCCTCATCTCTCTACCTCCTTAATGCCTTCATGCTGCCTAAGTAACTGTAGAATACATGCTACCGGCGGATGTCTAGAAAAAGTCGTAGAAAGCTCTACATTTACCATTCTGTAAGGGTTGCTTTCAATACCATTCTTGTAGATCACCCTCTCGCTAGCCTAATAGTTATCGCTCACATTCGCTCCCACAAACACACATTTAACCTGTATATAACTAACCATAATCGCCCCTGGTTTGCTTGTTCAATAATTATTGAAATAAACCACGTTCTCTTATCACATTCAACTCCTCTACTATCAAATGGTATCTGCTTTCTCTCTCTCTCTCTTTCTCTCTCTCTCTCTTTCTCTCTCTCTCTCTTTCTCTCTCTCTCTCTCTCTCTCTCGCACTAGCAATCGACTGAATTCCATTAGTATCACGCATTACCTTTCGCCGTTAGTTATTCCCTCATTTATGTGTCACTTTCCATGCTTTCAGACTCATTAGATTGCCCTCCTCTTACATACTCATCCCTATTCCTCTATCTTACTTCATTTTTGTAATTATCTTTCCCTGCTTGTAACGAATGTTGACAACATAAAGTCAATTTAGATTGCTTCGAACGAGATAACCCCATTGATGCTGGTGCTAGGAAAATTTACGATAGTTGTGACGATAACGATAAAAAGGAGAACAATGACAAAAAGCAATAACAAAAACATCCTCACCTACAGCAACAACAACAACAACAGCAGCAACACCACGCAACTGCTACCGGAGAGACTGGAATATATTAGAACTGAGAATTGCATTATCGACCAGATGGAAACTGTCAGCCTGTATACTTTAAGAACAATACAAAAGATTCTTGGAGAGCTTTGCTATCAGCGAACATGGGGATGGCATTTCTGCTAATTAAATTATTATATAATAGCTTTACAATAAAAATAGTAATAATAACGTAGCTAACAGACGGAATACATCAACTTGGATAAATCACAATAGACCGGAGTATGATGCAAGGTAATAGATTTTCCCCCTGCGCTGTCATTGATCCTATATCACACATCCCAGTGATAAGAAAAGTAAACCTGGTTATAGCTTAGAATAAAATAAACAGGATATAGCGAATTACTTGCAATTCCTGGATGATCTAAATCTATAGAACAAAGCTGACTGGGTATTTGGGAAGTTCGTCTGTGCTGTGAGAGTGATAGGCAACTATATCAGACATTGGTATTAGAGATGAGAGGATTTTAGTACTCATCAAACAGTTCTTGGTGTTGCTGTTCGTGTTGATTTCGTATTAACTCAAGTCTGATCGAATAAAATAGTGATATAAAATATTCTAATCGTGATACAATCACTTTCTATAGCAAAGTGGAAACTATTTCCTAATATCAGCCTCATTCTTTCTTTAATAATAAAAAAGGAAATTTATAAAATTTTATTGCTATCTATGCTGAAATTTTCCCGATTTTCTAACATGATTACTTCTTTCCACTCAATGATTCTATAACAATACTTTCATCCTTCACCCATGTAACGAACGAAGGAATCCGTGGGTGGGAGGCTTTATTCCTTCCAAGTTCTTCAGGATGGAGAAATCCTCTCATCTTCAAAGTTTCAAAACTATAACATGAATGCAACACTTTTATGCTGAAAGTGTCTTTTAAATCCGCCACATCACCACCTTATACTGCATAGACGTTATATTGTGTCTAAGCTAAATACATTTATTGTCTAAATTGTTCAGTTCAGAAAGAAGCTATTGTTAAAGTTTCATACATACAATGCATTCGATATTTTAAATATTCACCGATAATTCATATACATGTAATATAAATGCAATTTTTGCATGAATGCATGGCATATATTTAAAACTTATCCTTTTATATAATACATGAAAATGCAAAAGACGCCTGGTCTTACATAAGAATTATTGATCACATATTTTGTGAATCGCCATAGCTTATAAAATGTCACGAATCTAGCATAAGAGATAATCATTTACTTCCGGCATTTAGCTTTCGTCTATAATAGAAAAGAATTACACTACACATTTGGCTTTTCAAAATTTTCTAAAACTAAGCGGCCATTATTTAAGAGTTAACAACACGACCAAAGGTAAAGTGTACCGTAAAGGAAGTCAAAGAGTTTGAATAATGCTAATTGCGGGAACGGTTACTTATTTTAGATGTAGTTTTGAATGCCAAGAAATCTTTTAACTGCTAAATAATAGGTGCAAGACATTTTTTTTAACATATATGTGTGGGTGTGTGTGTGTATGTGCGTGTGTGTATGTGTGTATGCGTGTGTGTGTGTGCGTGTAATTATTTTTACTTTTATGCAATATAAAAGAAAAACAGACTTTTCAAATTTCATTGTCCTTCTCCAGAAATGTCATTATCAAAACATATAATAGAATGAATGATGATGATGATGTGATGATGATGATGATGTGGAGGAAGAGGAGGAGGAGGAGGTGGTGGTGGTGGAGGAGAAGATGTGTTGATGTAGATATTGAAAATATAACTAATATATATAATGATAATGGCACTACTACTACTACTACTTGCTGCTGCTACCGCTGTTTCTGCTTTGACTGCCTCTACTACGCTATGTAACGTGAAGATTGTTTTTTGCATTGGGTGAACGATGCGAACATTTTAAAATAGAATGTTGCATTTATCTGCAGAGAACATTTTTCTTTATATTTTCATGCCTCTCGGTCACGCCTTGTGTGCCTGGAGATCTTCTGTCCACTGTTATTACCTTGCAGTCGAACTACGTTGTCAATAACATTTCGGGGCTAATGCAGTTTCGCACCACTCCTTGAAAAATGCAGTTTTTTATTTTAAATTCGGATTCCTACGTTTTATATGTCGGAGATAGGAATAAAGTTTTTAAATTTAGCCCGCCCCCACTTCCTCAATTTACTTGAAAGAGATCGCAGGGAATTGACGAGCATAAGCAAATCGAAATTAAAACCATACAAAAACATTAAAGTGGAGAGAATTTGCATTTTACTTGTGTAAATAAGAATATAATGTAAACTAAACATACACCATTTTATGAGAAAAAATATTAATGTTTAATGATTAATGTTATAAAGTTTAATAGAATTTCAACCCCTCCATCAATTTTAATTTTTTTATCAAATTATTTATCTGTCTATCTATTTATCCCTGTCCGTTTATTCATAAAATATATTTGTCAACTAAATGTGATGGTCATATGTAAAACAGTGTTACTGTTGCTTTTAGCCCGAGGAAGACATTTATATCTATTTATCTCTTTATAAACATATCCATATGGTTACTGAATTTAACATTTTGAAAAACGTGGTTTCTTACATATTCGGAATCTCTTTCATGTAAAACTTAAGTGGAAAAAAATTTTGAAAACGTTCAAAATTTTAGCGGTAGTGTTAAAATTTGTTTTTTTTTTGTGCTTTTTTTGCATATTCGTAATCTCCGACATGTTAAACGTTGGTATCCGAAAAATGCTTTTCAAAAATATGCATTTTTCAAGGAGAGGTTGGAAACTGCATTAGCCCCATCATTTCAATGCTGTTCTTGGATCCTGGCTCTACAAGAAAAAAATCTACTTAACTTGTCTTCATCAACATTGAGTCCATGAGAGCGTAGAAACCTGGTCCTCATGCTCAAACATCTAGATAACATTTTTGCTGTTTATCTACCAAACTTATTTTTAGATAAGTATGAATAAAAAGTGAAAGCGGACATACCTACTCACAACCTAAGTTTCTCCTCATATGTTGTAGCCTCTGCGTCGGTTTGTGAATTACAAGTCAGAGTAAATCAAAAATCAACCCTTCCTCGAAGGGGAAAATTTTAGCAGAGAAGTATCTGAACCAAACAAATACGCTTCTTCCATGAGAAACATAAGGAAACGAGTATTTTAATTGGATTGAAATAAAGGCTGGACAAACATTGAAGCTATAATTCTCTTTAAAATATTTCTGTGTGAGATTAGGTACTCAGATTATTATTTTGTGCTAGCTCTCAGCGATTAGTTCGTTTGACCCGAAGCGTTCTCTAAAAATTAAATATGATTAACTCTCACCTAAAATAGTATTAAAATTAAATCAGAACTTAAAGAACCTGGAGGAATGCGACTGAGTATTTTGTCCTTCATGCTAACTATTCTCACAACTCGCCACTTTTATTTCAATGTTTACTAGTTTACAAATCTTTTTAAAGCGAAAAACCATCTTATACAAACGGTGCTTAAATAAATATATTTTTCTATTAAATAACTTTTATCTTTTTTTTTCCTTTTTACCAATTTAATATTCTCGAAATTGCTAAACACATTTTTTCCGTTCCTCGCATCCATTTTAATTTAATCCTATTCCTTCTTTTCTTTCGTTCCTTATTTATAATCTTTAATGTATTTTCTTTATTCTGCTCTTTTCTATCTTTGAACTACGTTTTTTTTTTATATTCTCAGCATTTCTCAGAATTTCACTTTTACTTGCCAAACATATCATTCTTTGCTTTTCTGCTTTAATATATTTATTCCCTATTTATGTATTTATATATCTATTTGCGTTTAATGCTTAGCACCTACGGGGTTGCAGGCTCCGTCCAATAATATTTTTGGCAAGAAAGTTTTGCTGATCAATTTCTCGCTAATCAATCCCTTGTGAGTCAACTTGTTGCTGAATATTTTTCGGAAGCCCATCATTTACCAACACATACACGTATATACATGCAATTAATAAACCCACCTGAAGCAGTCATTACGTATAACATGTATGAAGGGTATTAAAATAGGGAAAGACACCAGTTGTAATAATATATCTCAGCGCGAAAAACATATGAATTTGCTCTGAACGCTTACATACACTTTTCCAGTCATATTTACTCACATCTTTGAAAGTAGTTGTAGATATTAAATACATCATACACATCGATATTGTAATCTAAAATTGTTTGAAGTCTGTATGTCAAATTTATTCTTGTCAAGGAATGTTTTATCCACTGATTCCTAACCACAAAAAAGCCATTTCTAGGTTTTTCTCAAAATGTTTAGTTTATTGGGCATTAAGGGGAAAAAGCAAATTCAAGGCACAGGGTGTGTTGATCTACCGTCGATCGGAGCAAAGGTCTGTGTTTTAAATATTCAAATCTATTGGAGATATTCGTGTGTCAACACATTACCGATTGTGCAATTAGATATTTATGTACGTATAATACATATTATGCACACCGGTATGTGCATCGGTATATGTATATCTCTCTATGCATGTATGTGTGCGTACGTATTTGCTCTTGTGTCTACGAGTGTGTGTAAGCGTCTGAGTGTTTTCTTTGGATATGAAAGTTCTCACACTGTTTTTAACACCATGAGTTAATTTGTTTACGTCTGCGCAACTTCGCGATTTCACATAAGATAGCAACAACATATTTACCAGACTTAAACCGACTTACTCTCAGAGTTAGGTAACTGTTCACTTAACTCTGCCAGACGCTGCTACAGCATCGCCGTATTCCAATGACTGAACATAGTAAAGGTGTGAGACTGTGTTTCTGACTTTCTCAATCATATATCTTTTAAATTTATCTTAAACTTTCTACTCTAATTCTTTTATTCTTTGATATTTTAGTGAATATTCTTTTATTCGTTTAATTCTTTCACTCATTTGACTGCGGCCATAGTGGAGCACCGCCTTTAATCAAGTAAATCGACCGCAGGACTTATTCTTTGTAAGCCTAGTACTTATTCTATCGGCCGCTTTTGCCGAACCGCTAGATGACGGAGACGGAAACACAACAGCATTGGTTGTCAAGCGATGTTGGGGGGAAAACACACACACAGACACACACACACATATATATATATATAATATATGAAGGGCTTCTTCCAGTTTCCATCTACCATATCTACTCACAAGGCTTTGGTCGGCCCTAGGCCATAGGAGAAGACACTTGCCCAAGGTGCCACGCAGTAACAGTGAACTCGGAACCATGTGGTTGGTAAGTATCACTTTTTCATTTCAAAAATATTTTTTCTTTCTTTTATTTACCTTACATTGTGTTTCTGTGGAGGCACATGGCCTAGTGGTTAGAGCAGCGGACTCACGGTCGAGAATCGCGGGTTGGAATCTCAGACCAGGCGATGTGTGTGTTTATGAGCGAAACGCCTAAGCTCCACGCGGCTCCGGCAGAAGGTAATGGCGAACTTCTGCTGACTCCTTCGCCACAAATTTCTCTCACTCTTTCCACATGCATCTTGAAGTTCACCTACGACGGACCGGCGTCCCGTCCAGGTGGGGAGCCTATACGCCAAGGAAACCGGGAAACCGGCCCTAATGAGCCAGGCAGGGATTGAGAAGGAACAAACAACAATAACAACATTGTGTTTTGAGTTGTTTTCTTGTGTGTGTGTTTCGAAATTTCGTTCAGTTTATACTCTCTCTTTCAGATCTTTTTCTTCAATTTCTTTCTTTCTTTTTGTTCCTATTATTCAATCCTTCAATTATTTCATTCATTTAGTGTCTCTTGATTTATATTCATCACTCCCACCATCTTTATATTTCTACCCTGCTTTTATTTCTCTTTCTATCACTTAATCACGTTTCATTCATAACTGTTTTTGCATCATATTTTCTTTCTTCTGCCAATTCTTCAAACTCAGTTTTTCTAACGTAACATTTATAATTTCTACTTTCATTTGTCTTTCTTATTCCTGTCTCTATTCGATTTTTTTTTACTATTCTTCTTCTTTTATCAATCCGTTGTTTCTTCTCATTTTCTTTTATTTCTTTCCATCTTTTAAACCTACCTCGTCTTCTTGTCTGTCTGACTTGACTCTGAGATCATATTATGTGTCCTGTGTAATAACACAACAACCAATCGGAATCAATTATAATCGTATAAGTAGGTTCTTAGGCCTGTCCTAAAGAGCAGCAGTATTTAGTATTAAAAGTGACAGTTGAAACATCTTAAGAATGTGAGCTCTTTAACTATCTCATCAGAACAACATGATACAATGCAGGCATGG